>NC_056731.1:1648734373-1649012432 GCF_019279795.1 Protopterus annectens | reverse complement strand
AGCCGGAGCCGATAAAGGCAAAGGTTGAGCAACCTGAGGTCTCGGCTCAGAAGCCGGAGCCGAAGACCTCGATGCCTTAGAGGGCTTCCCTGTTGAAACTGACAGGGAATCCTCTGGCTTCAATAAGCCTCTCAGAATTAACTTGTTTTTTCTTTCCTGCAGGACCCTGGGGCTGAAGCCATGGCACACAGCACAGGAGTCCTGCAGGTGCAAAGGCCCCAGACAATAGACACAAGAAGTGTGAGCGTCTGTCAGAGACATTTTCTGACAGCACGCATCACACTTCTTGAATCCGGAGACCTTTGCTTCTTTAGACATTTCCCTACAGGGGCGGCTCGTGGCATCGGGCTGCCGGACTGCAGCCCCCTCAGCTAGACAGCTGAGTATTTATTTAGTTTATTTTATTTGTAATGTAAAAAAAAAAATTAAATCTGTTCTTTACAACTTTAAATTTCGAGTCCGCGACAAATTACGCTGACAAGCATTGCGCTTCTAGCGCAACAGCGTTTTTTTTTTTTTTTTTATTCTTGCTGCAATGTTTTGATTGCAGCCCGGGGGAGCAAAGAAGGCATCATTCTGATGCCCAGAACTCCCCAGAAGTCTATGCGGTTGAGACACAAACCGCATAGACATGGAAGGGGCTCTGGCTGCAACGTCCGCAGGCACGTCATGACGTGCTTGCTGGGCAAATGCTGCTGATTGGTTGTCGCTCTCTTCCCGGGCTTTATGTCCTGGGAAAAGAGCGAGAATCAGTCAGTCGGTTTTCGGCGTTGGACCATACCGTATGAAGCCACCCAGAGTATTAATTACTTATAAAAATGGTTATCGGTAAGTAAGGAGGTCAATGCTGCATGGTGCATTTTCACTAACAAACATAGCGTGACCATATCTGTGTACCTCATCTTTCCTGCCAACAGAACTACATAAGTTTCAAGTTGTACATCTTCATGAATGTGCTACAGTCCTAAAAAAAGCTAGATGCTTAAAAAAACGTACCCTGCATTTAAAGTAGAGGTGATTCATATCTCCACTCTGGGAATCCAATTTCTCCTAACTGTAAAAATTCAGCCACGCTTGTTGAGGTTATGTGTTCGCATCCCTTCGCCGTAATACATCTCACAAAGGCAATATGTTAAACCTTTTAGTGTGTTATCTAGGAAAATGCTTTTAATTATTTCTTTTTGCAATTGGTTTATATAATGTGGTCTCTGCCACAGCATCAGCTTATACCGTTTTTTCTCAGCAGGAAGTGAACCTTTACAATAATTCTCTGGCCTAATAATACACTAAAGGATCCTTCACGCTGTCAGTAGCACTTTCTGTGGCAAAAATTAGGCCAAAGCAGTGAGGCAGCATGTTGAAAGCTTGCAATGTTGTTAAAATTATGTCTGTAGACTAGCACGTACTGTAGTTAATCACAATGTTTTGTAATTTAGCAGCAGTTAAGAGTAGACTAAATAAAGCAAGTACTGTGTAGCATGATGTAACAGCTGTACTTTGTAATGTGTGTTAAGAAGCTGCTTAAAAGCTTTAATTCAATTAAAATGAGCACAGACTAGCATAGCATTCTATACAATGATACATTGCATGTTTTATAAACCTGCTCACATCGGTATGACTACACAGCAAATGCATATATAGTCATTTTATCTCTGTTACTGTATACAATTCCTTTGTATTCTCACCAGCTGTATAATTATATACATTACATCTTGCTCTATACCTCTGTAATTGTCAAGCATTAATACTTGCCCAGGTTAAGATGGTAACTGGTCACCTGTGATCAATTCTCTACCTTGGTCAACCAATTTAAATAAGGAAATAAATAAATGACAAAGTGAATGCATAATCTGCAACCAACAAAACAGGATATTTAAATGAAATGGGTAAGAACTGTCACTTACTCAGAGGACTTGTCTATCTTGTTTCGTGGTTGGGTGCCTTCTGTATACACTCTGCTTGTTGTCCTGGTCTCTCTATATATTTTTTTGCTGGGAAAGCCATTTGTGTCTTACATTTCAAATATGTGCAGAAAGCTGAAATGAATGTTTTGTACTTACTATAAAGGGAGAGATAGGTCCAGTCTTTGTAACTGATATGACTAAGGGTTTGGGCAGTATGACTGGTTGCCAAGGAGCTGAGAGCTGCAGGCGAACAGAAGTTTAGTGCTGCTTAAGTGAAGTTGGTTTGCCTTGTTAATAGCACAACAAGTTGTGTACTTGTCTGATGCAGAAGGCTATAGGTTCTACTCCCACAAGGGGTGGATGCTGCTGTACTGAGAATGTTCTCCTTGGTGAAGATACTAACTATGAGTTTGTTATCAGTTTGCCATCCATTTCCTCTTGCAATATTACTAGTTTATCATTTTTTTAATGTAATATAGGCTCTTTATTCCTGAGGGGCAACCGGCACTTTATTCCTGAGGGGCAACAGGCACTTTATTTTTCGATGAAACCATGAAATATAAAGGTGTTTGCTAGCAGCAACCTCTTCATTAGTTACAGATTTCTTTAATATGGAATTATTTAGATGACTTTTACTTGTTCAGAGATAGTGCATATTTACTGATAATGGTGGACTGTAGAATTGTGCATATTTACTGATAATGGTGGACTGCGGAAATCTGAGTAGACTTTTATGATAAATGTTCTGAACTGGGCAGTTTTGTCGTTATGGGTGCATGCATCTTGTTTCATTGTTTACTGGAAAAATGTTCAAAACAAATTTAAAATTCCCTCTAACAACTGTAATATATTGTACAAGGAATATAATTTAGTACAATGAGTAAGGTGTATCAAAGAGCACATGTATGTTTCATATGCAAGGGGCCTATGATTTGAAAACGGCCCAAACTTAATCTTTATCTGCCACTGGCAAAATGTATTTTCTTTGAATGTGGGTTTCAATGCTGTTTCAATGAATGTGAGTTTCAAGAGCAGAGAAGTTTTAATGCTAAGTTTTCATTGTGAGACTGCATTGCTTTGTTTAGTAGATGACTTAGTGTTTGTGCTGTAAAATACAAAATAAAACTTTCAAATGAAGTCCAACTCATCATACAAGTAAAGCAGTATGCACATTAGTGTTTATGGTAAATGGAGTGAAATAGCCAAGTAATGGTTCATAGGAATGGCTGCAGAGGCTCTTCAACCGTGATTTTGTCAGGGGGGAAGGGCAGCAAACTCAGACAAGCCCAGCTGAACTATACCTCCCAACTGTCCAGATTTTCAAAGAATGAATAGATTTTTGCTTCTTATTTTTGGTTTGTTCTTCATAAAATTTGTAGTTTTCTGGCAAATCATTTAGAAATTAAGTCACTAAATAATGATACACTGAGTTTCAGACTTCATAACCTTCAGAAAATGCATGCTAAAGTAAGAACTGTTATTCTATCAACTGTCTCAATTTATACAAGAGCAATTTTTAGTACTGTTTATATGTTCCCCCAGTATATTTGGCCTTGTTCAGATTTACTGCATTAACAGGTTGAGAGGTACATGCAAATAAATTGCTTTATAGAATTAGGCATAGCCAACCTCTCGACTGTCTCCGATTTTGGCTTAAAATGTTGCTCTTCCCCCTAATAATCCCTCCGCAAAATAGCAATTTTGGAAGAAAACATGGAGGGTTTACAATTAAGAAATAACTGTAATAATCAAAGTTATAGATTACTTGAAATGCATGTAGATTCTTTTATTTTGTCAGCTGCTCAAGTTAGCATTACTAATATTAAAGTGTCCCTTCTTTGACATGTTCCCAGCTGTATTGTGTGGCTATTTTATATTTTTGCATCACATTTGGTCCATTTTTCATAAAATTGTGTTTTTTGGCAATTAGTGACAAATCACTAAAGACGGAAGTTAGAAAATAATGGCAGACATTTGAGTTTCAGATTTTATACCCTTCAGAAAAGTCATACTAATGCAAGACCTATTCTATTATCTTTCTAAGTTTATTAGAGCAATATTGTCCTTATTTGTGGGCATTTGTCCCACTTCTGTGTATGGCTTTGTCCAGATTTCTTGCTCTGAGGTTGAGAGGTATGACACATGTGTCAGGGCCATCACAGTCAGCCAGAGACATTTCAAATTGTGGCATACTTGTTGCACCCCACTCCACCATGCACTGACTCTGGATGTGTCCAAGCAAGGCAAGGAGTAGTTATGCAGTGTAAATGTGCAGTGTGCCCCCCCCCCCCATCCAAGGTAGACACAAGTACTACAGTGGCTTTTCATCTGTCCTTGATTTTGCAGAAAGGTCTGGTTTCTGTCATATTTTTGTACTGTTGATTTATGCTTATTACTCAAAGTGCCTGTTGCTCTGTGTTTAAGTAGCAATGCTTTAATGACCATAATGTAAGCTTGTCTGAGATCATAAGATGCAGGTAAGCTTTAATAAGCATACTGTTAAAGAATTGCCAACATTGAAAGCCTTTCTGTTGTTGCCATGCAGAGAATACTTGACTAGATAATGTGTAAGCCTTGGGTATTAAAGGACAGGCTTCCATTATTTTAAAAAGCTCATTACACTTTTTGGAGACTTCCAGTCATCTCTACAGACTTTACCCGTAAACTAAACAGAATGCCAATCATGTGTGATCCATAACCTGTACAGTAATCCTTTAAGCAATGTATCTTGAGCTTGTTTCTTGTTTGCTTTTCATTTTTTACTTACATGTTTTCCCCATGAAACAAGTAGATAGTTGTCAGGCAGCAGGTCTTTTTTGGATAAGAAACATTTTTACAAGTGGGGGCATCACAGAGATTTCTACTTTCAGCATGTTACTTGGCACTTTAATAAAGCTGAATATAAATTATAATTAGAACTGCAGTGCAAGGAGAAGTGGTTTGAGTTGAGTGCTTCTTGTTTTTTCTTGTACTTGATTTTGACTGGCATTCCAGTAATGTATTTAAAAAATAATTTATTTTTTCATGCCTCACAACCTTTTGTTTCCATCTAGATATTAAGTAAGCTGTCATGCAGCCAATGCATTTAAATATTTTTATTCTGCTACACTTATTTTTGTCTTGATTGGACTCTCATAATGATGGTTTGCCATGCCACCCAGGGGAGTGTATTTAATTAAAGTTAGTTTTTGTGGTTTTGAGCATAGCTCCTCCCCTTTCTGGTTGGCCACACCCCTTCCCCTTGACCCCACCCATTCAGCTGGCTCCTGCAGCCCCCCTTTGATTTGAAGTCACCAGCCGCCACTGTTTCCCTAACTGACAGGTGTACACAAACACACAACCAAACACACAAGTTATACCCTGTCAGGAAAAAATAATAAATTTAGTAGTGATACTAGAATTTAAAGTACAATAAAATTAAAGTAAACTACAAGAAACACAAACACTCCACTAGGGAAGGGAAGGCCTAAGGGCCCAAAGGAAGAACCAAAGGTTCTTTGGTAAAGAAACGGGAAAATTTAGGGTCGGGGATAAAGTTTTGTAATCTACGCTAACTAAGAAGAAATTTAACTTAAAAAGGGGTTAAAAGAGTAACTTTTAGAAGAAAAAGTTAACACTCACCAGGAACCGGTAGAAGCAACCTACCTCGAAGCTGTAGCGGCAAACGAGATCTGAGGTAACTCTCGCCTAGCATTGTGGGATATAAGGGGAGCCTCGAGCCGGTGGAACCAACTCTCGAGCTTTTAGAGTGGCCGAGTCGGAGCCGAGGTCGGCTCCGAACCCATCCAGCAAGAATGAAGGCGAGATAGACAACTTAACATCTTAAGTTACCTACTTTCACAGATAACTCCTCTAGTGCACACTGCAGTGTTTAGGATAAACCACTTTTTTCATCTTACCTTTAAGCATCTATTGCAAGACCACCAGTTATTGGAGAGCCCACATTCTGCCTCTTAGTAGTCATCTTGGGATTAGTGCTTCTGTTTTCTCCTGGTGACAGAAGGAGCCTAGTTACATAATGTCCTAGAGACTGCTGATCACCAGAAAGCTTAATAACTGCTTTATAGATGACATCTTTGAATCTGTGCTTATATTCTGACCCTGGTGAGAGTAGAAACAGAGTGCACTGATTCCTGACTCTTTCTGGTTGGAGAGTGAGTGTCTGTGCTTAACATACCTGATTGGTCTGGTTGCTATTCGAGGCATCTACCAGCAAAAAGCTACAAGCCTGCAGACCCTTACATCATCTGGGACAAGACTGTGAATCACCAAACAGGCCATGGCCTGCTTCTCTTCTTGGGATAGGCGATAACATATTGCTTCTGGTGAGAGGAGAAGAAGCAAAGAAGTACTGTATCCCAACAGAGTGAAGCTGTGCTGAGACCAGCATTAGTAGTAGCCAGGCAGTAGCCATTCATGTGACTCCCTTCTTTTCATCATTCTTGACAAGCTAATTCTTTATTTTTCAGCAAGTACTGCATGATTTCTTTCTAACTTCAGAATATCTGCCTAAATACTTCATCCTTAAATTTTCAGGGCCTTCATATTAGTTTCCCCTCACGTGCTTGGCAGTTCTCTGTACAGGCTCAGACACCTTGAGTGACATTTTTCCTGTAAAAGGACTAAATAAGGAAACCGCTCCAGCACTTAGTAATAATAACCATCCCTTGTGTTGCATAGTTCTTCAGCGGACGAGAAGTTTAGTGCTGCTTATGCCAAGTCTGTTTGTGTTGTTAGCAGCACAACAGGTGGTATACTTGCTTTTGATCCAGAAGGCTGTGGGTTCCACTCCCACAGTATGTAAATGGATTGCTGATATAGTAATGTGTTGTACTTTTAAAGGGGGTGGATGCTGCAGTCCTGAGAATGTCCTCGTTGGCGGAGATACCTAGTAACTATGAACCTGCTATCAGTTTGCCATCCATTCCCTATTGCAATATTACTAGCATATCATTTTTTTTAATGTAACATAGGCAATTTATTCTTCAAGGGCAATGAGCACTTTATTTGTAGATGATCATTTTTAAAAACCAGCTAAAGGCAATGCTAGTTCAGGAGCCTAAATGTAAGTGTTTCAAAGGTAATATTTTGTATGTATAGTTCTGGAGTAGATCATTTAAATATTTTCCATAGAAAATATTGTTTCATAATGACGATCTTTGTAGAAATTATATTGAATGTATTCCTAGTGTTAGCTAAATCCATATTACTACAGTTATTTGAATTCAGTTAATTGCTACACTTCTCTGCTTTGAAAGAACTGACTGTATTTGCAAAAAAGTGCTCAGTCTGTATATCTACCTATTGGCTGATTTTCTCTGTTTAAATCCAGCTGATTTATTTAATGGCTGTAGAAGGCTGAAGCAGTTAATTTCATTTTTATAAAAGAAAATTGTATTTTAGTTTTGCAGTTTTCACAAGTTCAAAGTTTTATACAAGTTCAAATATTTAAATAACACTATTGTTCTGTTTATTTTGTGTGCAATGTTTTGTCGGTTCTTCAATTTGCATTTAAAAATTGTCATCCCACAATTCCACTAGAGTGGGTGGGGTTACATAACTATGTCTGCAAATTTTATGTTAATCAGCGTACAGATTTGTACCTATTTTTCACGTACCTTTGTCCAGATTTTTTATGATTTCAGGTTGAGAGGTATGCCACAATGGTGGAAAACGAGATCTGAGGTGTTGGTGATGGAAGAGGGCATTATGGGTAGAGGGAGGAGCTCGAGAGCTGGATCTAAACTCTACTGGATGCAGCCGAGTCGCATCTGAGGATCAGATCCAAACCCACTGACGAGGAAGACTGAAAAGGACAACATTAGATCATTTTCTTCTCCAATTTTTTTCAAAAATGTATTCTTTTTTCATACCCACATCTTGGACATCATTTTGAACTCCCTAAAACTTTAGGGCCAGATATAGGCATATAAAAACCTTGTTGCCTCTTTAATACCTCTTTCTTAATGGAATTAACCAGCTGTAACAGACAGCCTCTATTAAGGAACATGTTCCTTACTACTTGACATTCCTGCTTAAAATCTTCTAATAGTGTAACCATCCTTGCAGCTCTTACCATCTGTCCTTTAACCACTGCCCATTTCTGATGGAAAGGGTTGCAGCTGGTAAAATGGAGAAACATATTAGAACATTTGGACTTCCTATATTATTGGGAAATTAACATATTAAGGGATTTCTCTTTAATCAATATAACATCTAAGTATGATGCAGATTCTGTATTCATAGTACAAGTAAAATTAAAAAAGGCGGTAGTTTGATATAATCTATAAATTCTGGTATATTCCCTGTACATTCCCTTTTTATCTCTCTACATAATAAAAATATCATCCAAATATCATGTATTCCTATACCATGAAGATTTAAATTTACTGTTAAATATATATTTGTTCTACCATTCGACCATAACAATGTTGGCATATCTGGGGCCACAGGCAGCAATCAAAGCAACTTCTTTTTCTTGATGGAAATACTGCCCTTCAAAATAAATAATTGGCTAACGTAAGACTCATGCAACCAGATAAGGGGGTGGTTTAGTTGTTATGGATCAAACTGATTATGCCCAAATAATGTTTAATATTTTGCATGATGATACATACATACAGTGAGTTATCAGTTAATGAAATTCATGTATCACAGAAAATAACTGATGTAATTCTCTATGACATGCTTACGCAAGGGCAAAAAAAGCCACTTATTCCCACGATATTTGGGCTGCCTAAGTTGCATAAAAGCTTAAATGACCCACCACTAAGACCTACAGTTAATGCAAGTACTTCCAAAGCTAGCTTTATAGCAAAATATTTAGTTCATTATTTAAAAGAATGTCTTGAAAAGGTGGATCACCTTAGCAAGGATTTGTGGGATTTTTTGACTAAATATAATAAAATAGATAACATAAAGGACATAACTTCTTTAACTACTGGTGTACAAGATTTGTTCACAACTATTCCACATGAGGATCGACTTGATTGGTTTTCAGACTTTATGTTATCTACCATGGAACTACCACAGCAGAAAGTTAATTTGTACTTACAATTCATAGAAATAGAGCTATACAATAATTACATATATTTTATAAAGGTCAGTATTTCCATAAAAAAAAAAGAGTTGCTATGGGTGCTGCCTTTGGCCCCAATATGCTAACATCATTATGGTCGAATGGGAGAACAAATATATACTTAACAGTAAATCTAAATCTTCAAGCTGAATATATACACGATATCTGGATAGCTAGAATATACCAGAATTTATAGATTATATCAAACTACAACATTTTTTAAACTTTACTTATAATATGAATATAGAATCTACATCATACTTAGATGTTATGTTGATTAAAGAGAAATCCCTTAATGTGTTACTTTCCTGAATGTATAGGAAGCAGACATACTCTAATATGTTTCTTTATTTTACCAGCTGCCACACTTTACATCAGAAATGAGCAGTGATTAAAGGACAGATGGTAAGAGCTGCAAAGATGGTGACACTATTTGAAGATTTTAAGCAGGAATGTCAATTATTAAGGAACATGTTCCTTAATAAAGGTTATCCATTACAGCTAGTTAAATCCATTAAGGAAAACATATTATTAAAGAGGCAACAAGGTTTTTATATGCCTATATTGGCCCTAAAGCTTCAGGGAGTTCAAAATGATGTCCAAGACGTGGGGTATGAGAAAAGAAGAATACATTTTTGAAAAAAAAGTGGAGAAAAAAATGATAATATCAATGGAACAGATAATTTTCAAGTTAATGGATGGAGATTTAGAAATAAATCTTTTGTTACCTCTAATTCAGTCAATAGTCAAACAATTTTGGACATTACATTTAAAAACTGGAATTTAATAAATTCTAACATTGATGCTTCCAATAAGTTGGGTCAAAAAACTCAGATAATCTACAAGAGGGGTAAAAGTTTTAAAAACATACTTGAAAATTTAGGTGAGAAAAATAAATCCAGTGTGATAAAAATATGTCAAAATGCAGTTGTAGGCAGTGTCAATGCATACATGACGGAGTCACACATAAATTATAACAGCTCAGCTAAGGTTAATCATCTGTGAACTGAGGGGGTGGAGCTAGGAACTAAACCTTCTATTTAAGGGCATAGGCGGCTGGAGACTTCAAATTAAAGAAGGGCTGCAGGAGACAGCTGAATGGGTGGGGCCAATGAGAAGGGGTGTGGCCAACTATAAAGGGGTGGAGCTATGCTCAAAACCACAACAACTGGAACTTTAATTAAATACGCTGCCCTGGGTGCCAAACAGTCATTACGAGAGTCCAATCAAGACAAAATGAAGTGTAGAAGAAAAAAATATTTCAATGCATTGGCTACATGACGACTTACTTAATATTCAGATGGAAACAGATTATGAGGCATGAAAAAATAAATTACTTTTTAAATACATTACTGGAATGCCAGTCAAAATCAAGTATAAAAAAACAAGCAGCACTTAACTCAAACCACTACTCCTTCCACTGCAGTTTTAATTATAATTTATATTTAGCTTTATAAAATTACCAAGTAGCATGCTGAAAGTAGCAATCTCTGTGATACCCACACTTGTAAAAATGTTTCTTATCCAAAAAAGACCTGCTGCCTGACACAACTATCTACTTGTTTCATGGAGAAGACATGATCAAAGTAAAAAATGAACAGCAAACAAGAAACAAGCTCAAGATAAATTGCTTAAAGGATTCCTGCACAAGTTATGGACCACACATGATAGACTGGCATTCTGTTTAGTTTACGGGTAAGCCTGCAAAGATGACTGCAAGTCTCCAATAAATGTAATGAGCTTCTGAAAATACTGTAATCCTGTCCTTTTATTACAAATACTGTCATGTGCATTCCAATACCCAAGGCTTATACATTATTTAGTTATGTAATTATTCTGTGCATGGCAACAACGAAAATGCTTTTAATGCTGGTAATTCTTTAACAGTATGCTTATTAAAGCTTGCTTGCATCTTAAAATCTCCGACAAGCTTACCTGATGGTCATTAAATCATTGCTACTTAAACAGAGCAACAGGGCACTGTGACAGCATGCATATCCTGAATTATAAGAAGCATAAATCAACAGTATAAAAATATGACAGAAAACCAGAACATTCTGCAAAATCAAGGACAGATGAAAAGCCACAGTCGTACTTGTGGTCTACCTTGGATGGGGGAATACTCTGCACACTTACACTGCATAACTGCTCCTTGCCTTCCTTGGACACATCCAGAGCCACTACAATGGGGAGTGGGGTGCAACAAGTATCTCACAATTTGAAATGTCTCTGGCTGACAGTGATGGCTCTGACACTCATACCTCTCAACTTCAGAGCAAGAAATCTGGACAAAACCATACACAGAACTAGAAGTGGGACACAGGCCCAAAAATAAGGACAATTTTTTAAATATTGCTCTTATTAACTTAGATAATAGAACAGTAGTAGATCTTGCATTAGTACAAATTTTCTGAAGGGTATGAAATCTGAAACTCAAATGTCTGCCATTATTTTCTAACTTCAATCTTTAATGACGTGCCACTAATTTGCCAGAAAACCACAATTTTATGAAAAACAGACCAAAAGTGTGATGCAAAAATATAACGTTGCCCCACAATACAGCTGGGAACCTGTCAAAAAAGGGACACCTTTTTAATATTAACACTGTCAACTTGAGCAGCTAACAAAATAAGAGCATCTACATGCATTTCTGAAATAAAAGTAATCTATAACTCTGATCAATACAGTTATATATAATTGTAAACCCTCCACGTTTTCTTCCAAAATTGCCATTTTGCGGAAGGATTATTAAGGAAGAGCAACATTTTGAGCCAAAATTGGGGACAATTGAGAGGTTTGGATATTCCTAATTCTACAAAGCGATTTGCACGTACCTCTCAACCTCTTAATGCAGGAAATCTGGACAAGGCCAAATATATTGGGGGAACATACAAACACTACTAAAAATTGCTCTTGTATAAACTTAAGACAGGTGATAGAATAACAAGTCTTGCATTAGCATGCATTTTTCTGAAGGTTATGACGTCTGAAACTCAATGTCTGTCATTTAGTGACTTCATTCCTAAATTATTTGCTAGAAAACCACAAATTTTATGAGGAACAAACCAAAAATAAGAACCAAATATCTATTCATTCTGCAAAAATATGGACACCTGAGAGGTATAGTTCAACCGGGGCTGTCTGAGTTTGCTACCCTTCCCCCCAGACAAAATCATGGTCGAATGGAGCCTCCCCCCTGCAGCCATTCCAATGTCCCATTCCTTTGTTATTTTGCCCCATTTACCATAAACACTGTAATCTGCATACTGCTTTACTTCTGCGATGATTTAGATTTCATTTGAAAGTTTTATTTTGCATTTTACAGCACAAACCCTAATACATATCTGTTAAACAAAGCAATGCAGTCTCACAATGAAAATAGACTTAGCATTAAAACTTCTCTGCCCTTGAAACTCACATGCATTAAAACAGCATTGAAACCCACATTCAAAGAAAATACATTTTGCCAGTGGCAGATAAAAATTAACTCTTGGCTGTTTTCAAAATCATAGGCCCCTTGAATATGAAATATACACATGCTCTTTGATACACCTTCCTGACTGTATTACATTATATTCCTTGTACAATACAGTACAGTTAAGAGGGTATTTTAAATTTATTGTTTTGAACATTTTTCCAGCGAACAGTGAAACATAATGCATGCACCAATGACAAAACTGCCCAATTCAGAACATTTCCATCATAAAAAGTCTACTTAACCTTCTATAGTCCACCAGTATCAGTAAATATGCACAATTTCTGAAGTAGTAAAATCCACATTAAAGAAATCTGTAACTAATAAAGAGGTTGCTGCTAGCAAACAACCTTATATGTCATTGTTTCATCTACAAATAAAGTGCCTGTTCCCCTTGAAGAATAAATTGCCTATGTTGCATGCATTAAAAAAAATGATAAGCTAGTAATACCACAATAGGGAATGGATAGCAAACTGATGACAGGTTCATAGTTACTAGGTATCTTTGCCAAAAATGACTGCAGAATCCACCCCTTTTACAACACAGTACAGTATCAGCAATGCATCTACCTACTGTGGGAGTAGAACCCACAGCCTTCTGCATCAAAAGCAAGTACACTACCTGTTGTGCTATTAACAATGCAAGCAGACTTAGCATAAGCAGCACTAAACTTTTGTTCCCCTGCAGATCTCAGCTCCTTGTAAAATCTACTCGACACTCAGCTGTATCTCTGAACTTTGCAGCACAAGAAATCTGGAAAAAGCCAACATTTATTGGGGGGGGGACAAAAGGCCAAAAACCAGGGACACATTTTAAACATTGCTTGTATAATGTTGGAAAGTTGCTAGAATAAAATGCTGTGTTACCACCATACATTTCACTGCCACTTTTTGTACCCAGGGGACCCTGTGCAAAACAGTCAGAGAAACATACCACTATGCCAAATCAGCTGAAACAGAGGAAGACAAACTTAAATGGCTACCATTTAGTGAATTCAGTGCTCACCATAGCTGTCAACCTCCTAGCAAAAAAACACCTGAAAAAAGCCAATAATGTGGGAATACAGCTGCCAAACATATTCAGTGAATTCAGTTCTCACCATAGCTCTCAAACTTAGCACAAAATACCTGGAAGAGGCCAATAATGGGGGAATACAGTCCCAAAAATATGAACAAATTTCAAATATCCATGTTATAAACTTAGATAATTGCTAGAATAAAATGTTTTGTTTTACCATGTACTTTCTGAAGAATATGAAGTCTGAAATTCAAATGCCTGTTATTTTTAAACATTTGTTAACCAGGAAACTAGTCTGACTTGGAACAAAACAAAGCCAATTTTCAGCAGAGCAGGGAGAAATACTCCAGACACATCTTTGTAAGGGATGAGAGGACATGCAGACTCCACACTGAAGACACCCCAGCCAAGAATCAAACCAGAGAACCTGTAGCTGTCAGGCAACAATGCTACCGGTGCACCACTGCACTACAAACCTTTAAAAGGAAAAATGAAAATACAGAAACCACAGATTTTATGAGGAACAGAACAAATATGAGGCAAAAATCTGCAATTTTGTACAAATAGTGGTGGATAGGGAATTCAGGTCCTTGCCACCTGCATCCAAGGTACAGGGTTCAAGCCGGAGTATCTCTACCCACCACTATGTGTTAACAGGGGCATTTTACACACACACACCTGTAAATGGGTCTAAACCTCCACACACAAGGTCCAACTCCATTGTCTCGAAGCAGCAAACCCATGCTTGACTTAATGCTTACCTGCAAGAGCTTAGAACTTAACTTACCTCTCTCCTGATTAGTCATGTGCTCGAATCCCTGCTCACCTCTCTCCTGATTGGTCCTGTCTGTGGATCAAGCAGTCTGGAGCTCCTCTGTTCTGTGCGGTTGTCTACCGCACAGATTCCTGGGCATCTGCAGGGCAGAAAATACCTTCTCTGTATCTGGACTGCTGACTCAGGCAGTCAGAGTTCGCACAGATTCCTGGGCATCTGCGAGGCAGTCTGAGTGTGTCTGTGCATGCGCGGCAGTTCCGGTACTTGTTAAAAAATATATATTTTTTTAAATTTTATGTTTCACGTTTTTTATTTCTTTTATTTCTAGGTGGGAGGGCTGCAGTCCAATAGCATGAGCCGCCCCTGTTTACGGGTAAAATAAAACATTTCAGAGCTTTACTGGAAAGGCTCACCCAGACTCTGCTACAGTTTGCTGTGAGGGAAAGGTTAGTTTGCTTTTTATTTGTTGTATTTTGTATTACTTTATTGCTTTTTTTCTATTTTGTATACTGCAATTTGCTTTCTTTACACTGTGTTTTACTTGTATTCTGCTTTTAACTGCATACTAAAATTTGAAAAGAGTCCACAGCTCTGGATCTTGTGAGTCAGACAGAAATTTTTCTCACCCAGTTATTGTCATGTTCTTAACACCACTGTCTTTCTAGTTGCCTGCCCCTTATGTTAATTTAACCATTTATCTCATTACCTCTCTGCTTTTACTGGCTGGTGTGAGTAAGCACAAAATTATCATTTTGTGAAATCATTCCCTTTCAACTATTTAAATTTATTGGCCATCGTACTGCATTCCATAGTGCCAGAATACAAAGGTGACCACCCCCTTTCAATCTATCTTGCTGTTTTTAAAAATAGGTGACTCTGCACTAAAACGATTTTTAGACAGGTAAAACTTAAGTTACCTACTTTCACATATAACTCCTCTAGTGCACACTGCAGTGTTTAGGATAAACCATTTTTTTCATCTTATCTTTAAGCATCTATTGCAAGACCACCAGTTATTGGAGAGCCCACATTCTGCCTCTTAGTAGTCATCTTGGGATTAGTGCTTCTGTTTTCTCCTGGTGACAGAAGGAGCCCAGTTACATAATTTCCTAGAGACTGCTGATCACCAGAAAGCTTAATAACTGCTTTATAGATGACATCTTTGAATCTGTGCTTATATTCTGACCCTGGTGAGAGTAGAAACAGAGTGCACTGATTCCTGACTCTTTCTGGTTGGAGAGTGAGTGTCTGTGCTTAACATACCTGATTGGTCTGGTTGCTATTCGAGGCATCTACCAGCAAAAAGCTACAAGCCTGCAGACCCTTACATCATCTGGGACAAGACTGTGAATCACCAAACAGGCCATGGCCTGCTTCTCTTCTTGGGATAGGTGATAACATATTGCTTCTGGTGAGAGGAGAAGAAGCAAAGGAGTACTGTATCCCAACAGAGTGAAGCTGTGCTGAGACCAGCATTAGTAGTAGCCAGGCAGTAGCCATTCATGTGACTCCCTCCTTTTCATCATTCTTGACAAGCTAATTCTTTATTTTTCAGCAAGTACTGCATGATTTCTTTCTAACTTCAGAATATCTGCCTAAATACTTCATCCTTAAATTTTCAGGGCCTTCATATTAGTTTCCCCTCACGTGCTTGGCAGTTCTCTGTACAGGCTCAGGCACCTTGAGTGACATTTTTCCTGTAAAAGGACTAAATAAGGAAACCGCTCCAGCACTTAGTAATAATAACCATCCCTCCTGCCATGTCTAAAGGTCAGTTCCCTGTGCTTTCTGCTATTAACCTGGTGAACTTGGGCATTCTGAGGCAGTGTAGCAACTGCCTCATGTACACAGACAACCCTTACCTCCAAACACTTAAACTTGTGAGAGATGCACTTATATATCCAAATTGGAAGCCATGCATTCTCAAGCCAAGACTGGAATAGCTGGTCAAGAGGAGAATGTCAACACCTGCACCACACCACATGCAACACACAGCCCTCCAGAACACCCACCATCACAGCTCTCACATAAAAACACAAATCTTACACCACCTTCGCTGAGGCTCTCAATAGAAATCTACCCAAACAGCAGAGACCTCCAAGACAGAAATGAACTCAACCAACAAAACACAGCACAAGCCACAAGACACATAGCTCACCTACACAGTGTGCCCCTCAATCTAAGCCCCTAAGTCAAACCAGCTTGCCCAATACACTAATCATAGGTGACTCGATAGTGAGGCACACTGATGTCGCACTCACTAGGTTGAATAAGGAGAAGGTAACAGTTGTCTATCAGGTGCCAGAATCAGACACATAACACACGCACTTAGGTCACTCCACAATAAGTACAAGTATGACTTTGTCACTGTCCATGTGGGTGTGAATGACCTGAGATGCACCTCCCTGGACTACATGTAAAGAGACATGGAGGAGCTCTCAGATTATGTGGCCCAGACAGGTATGACCCTAGCCCTGAACAGCATCCTACCATCGCCCAGAATGATACCGCAGTACAAGCAGAAAATGATTCACTTCAACAATTGGTTAGGTTTCTGGTGTCATTCTAAGGGGATCCAGTATCTATCTGCTTGGGATGACATGACTGACAGACCTCAATGCTTTGCCAGAGATGGCCTGCATCTGTTACTTCTGGGTTTGCAGATACTGGCTGAGGCTCTTGTCACCCCTATAGTGCCTTTTTTAGGCAATGTTCCAAAGACCAAATTACCACTGTAACAGCTATAAATATATGTAATCTGAGGGTCATGCTGCTCAATGCTAGAAGTTTAAATATCAAGATGCACTTGCTTGAAGCACTCCTCAGAATGGAGAGCGTCGACATTTTTGCTGTAACAGAGACCTGGTTTAAAGCAGCAGAAATACCAGGCTATAACTCATTCCACACCTTTTGGCCCCTGAACATGGACTGAAGCTCCAAAGGCAGTGGTGTCTACATATTCATAAAGGATATGCACACTTCCAGACTAGTAGCCCTGCATAATGCATCTGAGATACTTCAGGTACAAATAACAATGGGTAAGAAGGCGATTCAGGTTGTAGCCTGCTATAGGTCTGCAACCATGTTTCAAGACTCTCACTCCATATTCCTAAGCACACTGGAAACTATTAGGATCCAACCCAACAAGCTCATACTAGATGACTTCAACTACCCCTCCATCAACTGGGAAAACTACTCATGCACCAGTACACTGGCCCAACACTTCCTGGAATTAATCAGTTCCAATGCCTTGGACTAGCTCATCCTTACCCCCACCAGAGGAAAAAATATCCTTGACCTGGTTATTACTAACATAGGCAACCATTGCTCTACACCAATGACCACAAACTAATCACCATGGAAATCCACATCTTACCCACATCCCCGCAAAGGTAACCACCACAAAAAACTTCTCCAAAGCTGACTTTGGGCTCCTAAAAACAGAGGTGGCTAACTTCACGGCACCCATGTCAATGGAAAATAGATGCATAACTGCCGAATCATACAACAATGCACTATACGAACACGTCCATAAATGCATGGAACTAGCCATACCCAACAGAACCAAGACACTCTCCTTCAAAAAAAAAGGAAGCCAATATAGTGGTCCCCTACCATTAATAAATTCTACTACAGAAGGAAGAAACTGTCGCAGAAAAAGGTGAAGTCCCAATACTGGAAAAACTCCCTTATTAGCCTCAACAAAAAGTTGAGATCCTTCATCAAAACCTCAAAAGCCAGCTATGAAGGCCGAATTGCGACAGGCACTAAAAGCAGCCACAAAGCCTTCTATAGTTATATCAAGAATCTTCATGGCAATACCCAGGTTTGCTCTGAGTTATTGCAGAATAGTACCTCCTATACTGAGCCAACAGATATTGCCAACATACTGGCAGACAGATTCAGTGACAACTGACCCTCCCCAAAGGACCAATCACAATACCGGAGGAATGCCAGGCACCCAGCATTACTGCCGCACAGGTTAAAGCTGCATTGTCCAAGGCCAAAAATACAGCTTCCATGGGACCTGACAATATCCCTGGATGTGATGTACATGAACTACAGAGTGAACTGGCACCACATCTGTGTGCCCTGTTCAATCACAGCCTCACCTCAGGCTTTGTCCTTACCGAATGGCGCACTGCTACAGTTATCCCTCTCCATAAAGGAGGAGCGACTACTGACCCTGGGAATTATCTCCCCATTAGCCTGACGAGTCTGATATGTAAGGCTATGGAGTGCACCATCATGGACCTAATTAACAAGCATATAGGGAATCTTCAAACTCTAGATCCCACTCAATTAATTTTGTGAAAGACAGATCATGCCTGCTCAACCTGGTTGACTTCTTTGAGCAGTCACCAGAGCTATGGATGAGGGCAAGGCAGTTCATACAGCCTACCTCGATCTGGCCAAGACCTTTGCTACCATTCCCCACACAGGAATTATTGACAAACTCACCAAACTAGTCATCAACCCCTATACCACTAGGTGGGTTGCAAATTGGCTCACAGATAGAACCCACAGTGTGAAATAACAGACTCCAAGTCAGACTGCCGACCAGTCATGAGTGGAATCCCACAGGGATCAGTCCTGGGTCCTCTCCTGTTTGGCATCTATTTCGCAGAAGTCCAGGCCAACATGGAGGGACTCTGGCTGATCAAGTTCACAGATGACTGCAAGCTGGGAGCCACTATTAACTCCCCAAGTGATGTAGACATCCTACAAAAAGGCCTCACTGGGATCAATGACTGGTATCAAAACCATGGCCTTAACCTCAATGCCAAAAAATGCGTAATCATCCCCTTTGGGAAAAACTCAGTTCCCACTAATTACCACATCGATGGGAGCCCACAGAACACTGAAGGTGTTATAAGAGATCTGGGGACTCAGGTTGACAGCAACCTCTCCTTCGACCACCACATTGCCACTGTAGTCAGAAAGGCCTTCTAAGTGGCACATCTCATTACCAAGGGTTTTGCATCCAGGAAGAAATAGGTCATCTCCCTCTACTCTTCCCTCAGGCCAATCATCGAGTATAATGCCCCATTGGCATGTACCTCACTAGACACATGCAACAGCTGGAAAGGCCACAAAAGTCCCTCACGAAGAGGATCCTAGGCCTTAAACACATGTCCTACATGGACAGACTCAAAAAACTCCAGCTATTCTCTGTCTCATGTCGTCTATTAAGAGGCTATCTCTGCTTGACTTACAAAGCCATGTCTGAACCAGCTTTATTAGAAATGCTACATCTAAAGAAATCTACTTGATAGAGGCACCAGGAACTAATGTCGAGTGGCACGATGCCAGGGGACTTCTATGGGATACGTTTGTAAAGGCTCCAGGGCCATTAGCCTAGCACACACCTATGAACCTATGACCACTGTTTTGTACAGGAAAAAGGCATATTACTATTCTAAGAAACTTTAATTGTGGTACACAGGGCCTTGTATATATTGCAATATGCCACGCATGTTCTGCATTTTATGTTGGAAAAATGGAATGAAAACTAAAAAAAGAATAAATTAACATATTTATGAAATTAATAAGAAGCTTTATACTAATGCTTTATATAAGCATATTAGTCAGAATTTAAACCACTATTTTTTGTTTAGTATTCTTGAGAAAGTTGAGTGGAATCCAAGAGGTGGTCTGTGGAACATTGTTCTTGAGCAGACAGAATTGTGGTGGCAGATACAGTTGAATGCTGCAACACCATCTGATCTTAATGACATACTAACAATTTATAGTATGTTAAAGTTGAGAACTTATTATAAATAATTACTTGGTAATGTAAATAGTTTTTATTTTTAAAAGTGAATAATAGGTTCATGCTGTGTATGTAAGTGTATTGCTTGTGTCACTTTAAAAGGAGCTGTTTAATGTTATGTGATTAAGTAGAGGATGTATTTAAATGTTTTTATTGGTGTAATTATCTGATGAAGTCCGAGAAATTTGGGATAAAAGCTCTTATTGTGTTTGGTGATCTGATTTAGTCATTTCCAAAAGAAGGGAGAAGCATGGTTGCCTGGACCAGAAGGGAGTCACCACAATTATCTTGAAGGATTAATTCTGAATCTTCAGAAGTACCTTGGATACAAGTGGAAAGGGTAAGAAAACATATAGGAACATTTCTGTCCAAGGAAAAGAAAAGAAAAAAAAAAGTACCAGTCTTCCAGGCCTTCTTGTATGGAGTCCTGGTGCAGAATCTTGCCAGCTGATTGTTCAGAGAAGGCAAATAGGCCTGCTTGAGGAACTTTTCACAGATAGCTCAAATCTTGGATGACTTTAGTTTCCATTTGTGAGAGTCTGCCCTTGCCCTGCTCAGCTTGTCTGCCACACAATTTTGCTCTGACAGAATGTAGGATGCTTGAAGAGTAATCTTGTATTGTGATGCTACATCCCAAGCTAACATAGCTAGTCTGCAAAGGGGGGTATGACCTGGTTCCCCCCTTGTCTGTTGATGTACCACAGTGGTGGTATTGTCTGTAACAACCTGAATAGGTCCTGAGGACCAAAGATGATTCAGAGTTTAGTTCCTTGATCAGGGCAAGCGTCTATTTTTATATTTGTGTTTTTGCATATGTCCTTGTCCCACACACCTTGCACTGTTATACCTCTTGAAACTGCTCTCCAAGCAAAGTCTGTGTCTGTGGTGACTGACTGCTTTTGAACAGGGAGGAAGAAGGGGAGACCTGGATTTAAGGATATTTGGTGTTTACACCAAATTATTTTTCTTCTGACAAATCCCACCACTGGGATTTGAAAAGACAAAGGATGTCAGTGTTGGGACCAAACAAACTTCAGATACCATTTTATCTTTCTCATGTGCAGTCTTGCCAGAGGTATCATGAGAATCATAGATGACATAAGACCCTAAATCCTGAGATATTCCCACACAGAGACCAAAGTCTGAGTGGAAAACCTTAGAAACAGATCTAAATCTAGGAGGTGGTTTTGGCATAATGGTTAAAGTCTTCACCTCACAAACACAGGGTGCAAATTTTGATTATTAGCCAAGCTTAAAATGGCCCATCAGGACAGTTAGCCTGGTATTCAACCTATAAAGCTATGAACCTCTAAATATAGATCTATTTTTCCTGTGGAAGAAAAGCTCTTTGAGCTGAGGTTTCTATCTGATACCTAGTAATATGATCCTGTATGAACGAGTCAAAAAATACTTTTGAATGCTCTCTTGGAATCCCAGCTTAGAACTCATACTTTGAAAAAGACTCTGTAAAGATAAGCAAGTCATCTAGCTATGGAACATATGAATACCCTTGTAGCCTGCAATCAGCTATAACTGGAGCTAGACATTTTGTGAACACTCTTGGTTCAGGGAATAGCCGCTCCAAAGGGTAAGGCACAGAACTGATAATGTGATCCAGATACACAAAGTCTTACAAAATACCTGAAGTCTGAATGAATAGGATGTGATGATAAGCATCTTTTAAATTTAGTGTTACCAGGAAACTTATATGAGGAAGAAGAGGTAACAGGTTGTGAAGTGATATCATTTTGAATCTGGGTACTATCACAAACAGGTTTAAGGAAAGAAAAATCCAGAACTGGACTCTGTGAATTTTCGTTCTTTGGCACTAAAAATATCCTTGGATAAAAACCTCTCTCACCTGGGATTGAAGAACTGGTTCTATCACACCATCTGACATCATGTGGTAATGAATAGGTGCAAACAAAATAGTTTGGTCTGGTGGATGAGGGATTACCCCCTGGAGAGGAAGAATTTCCTCCCACTGGCATCTGTAACCTTAATGATCTTCAGAACCCATTTGCCTGAAACTGTTGCCAAAGAGAAATGTGGAGATTCAGATTTTCTGGAAAAGAAATGGAGCTGCTAAGTGGGAGGCGGGTGACAAGGTCCCTTGAATAGTCATTCTGACTTGCTGTACTCTCCTTGGTTTGGGAGGGTATCAGAATTATTTTGGGAACCCCTTTGCCATTTCTTTTTAAACATCTGTTTAACTGCATTTTGTTGAGTGAGACTCTTTTTTTTGCCAAAATTGGGTAAGTGGTTAAATAACTCCTTAGAAAATTTGAGAGATTCCCTGTATCAACTTGCCCCTTACATCACAGTTTTGATCACATCTGCAGCAGAGACTCCAAAAACAAAATCCCTCTCTAAAGGAGCATTTAAAATCTCATTTTATCATCATCTGGGAGGTTATGAGAATGCAGCCAGGAAAACCTCCTCAAACCAGTACCAGCAGCTATAGACCAGGAAGAGGTATCAACAGAGTCATTAATACATTATAAACAATAAGTAGAGATATGTACATTAGAACTAATAAAATTTAAAGCACATTTTTCCTCACAACAAAAAGTAAATGCAGACAAAACATTCCTCATACTTTCACAATTACGAGCCTGATAATTCAAAATTCTGAAAATCAAACTTGCAGGATACACTTTTCCCACACATATCAATAATCCTCCCACCCTGATGAGAAAGAACAAGATACAAATTAACTAAATGTTATAGGGCACAGGGATTAAATAAAACTATAGCTGCTGAGTCAGATTTTGGAACAGTGTGTAAAAAAGTAAAAGACTGGGGAATTTTATATATCATATCTGCCTTTTTAGGGGTAGCTGACTGACTATCAGGAAAAGTACAGGCAGTAGAACACACATCCTCCAAAGCAGACAAAACTAGAGGACTGGGTGATGGTTCTAGAAATGCCTTCTGAAACAGCTCATACTATTTTGTGAAGAACAGAGAAACCTCAGTATTCTCCCAACGAAAACACTGGCACATTCTGGAAATAGTCTCACAGAAAGAGAAACCACTACAGGGAGAAATCAGAAACTGAGTTCTTCTCTAAGTCTGAATTAGAAATATTTGGAAATAACCCTGTATATGTCTTGTCATCTTCTTGTCCATATTCAGAATCTTAAATTTTGTCAGGAAAAGAGGTATCTTTTCTTTTACCACAAACTACTTTATAAGAACGATCAACTGCTTGAAAACAAAAACTGAGCCACACCCAGTAATCTACTCCTATCTAAGGACATCTGAGGAGGAGTAGATGTAAGTTTAGATTTCGGTTTCTTTTTGACAGGAAAGATGTGGCCAACAGTGTTTTTAATAGCAGCAGCTTCCTCAGAGATGGGCACAACATTCTATGATAGCCTTCCCTATCCCCTCTCCATAGACCAACAAGGGTGGCTCTTTCTTGTCCACTGAGGGGACTCAGCCACAGAAGATGCAGCTAATCCCTGGTCCATAGTGACTGCAGGTGCTACACCAGAGGATCCAGGGTAAAAGATAAGTGGGTCTGAGGTACAACTACGGCCACAGTAGAGTCACCCACCTGTGGTTGAGGCAAACTGCTAGCCTGCTGTGATAGCAAAGGTTGTTTACTTAACTTTTTATTCTTCTGACTGGATGAACAACCAGCTGTGTGACTGACAGTTTGCTTCATGATCAAGCTAAACATGGTGCCTCTTTCCTGGGGAAAGCAAGCATTAAAAGCTGGTAAAGTGTAAAAGTCTTTAAAAAAGTCACCCTTTCACATAAAAAAACACAGTAAAAAATACTTTAAAACACTTTGCCCCCAAAAGTAAAATAAACACAATTTCTCCACAGAAAAAAATGTTCTTCAATTACTTTAACAACTTTTAAACTGACTGGCAAACACAGCTCTCTTGTTTAAAACTACAATATAGTCTCTCGGCAGTCCATTAAACCAAAGACTCCTAGCTTTAAAATAACTTTCCTGAACAGAAAAGTGTTATTCAACAAATAATATTTTTAAATGGAAGTTTCTCCACCCCCCAAAAGGGAACTTATCTGTCCAGCAGAGGAATAGCACAAGCCAACCGGCGATTCTCAAAAGCCTCAAAGAAGCATACTCTTCGGTGGCAAGACAGCTCTGAAGTGCTTGGTGCCCAAATCTGTCCTTTTAGTCAGCTTAGCTAACTGATGGTTTGAGTGCATGGAAGGTGCCCTGAAGCTTTGGAAGCTGGCTGGGTGTTATATCCTTTGCAGGATATAGCCCATATAGCTAAGAGTACTGCAGCAGTGATCAATATGATGCCCATATTTAAAAGAAGCCATTAGTTTACTGAACCTAAAGACAGGTTTAATAGTGCACAACATTGCTGTCATGTACAAATCGAGCACAAAATACCAATATCCAAAACAAATAAATGAGTACCAACAAGAATATTTAAACATGGTTTTGAAGGTAATGTACTTACTTCATCTTACAAGACAGAGAAAACCTAAATGCCTAACCTACTGGATCAAAACTTTTCTACCTCCAAGAGATTTTATGGTTTTAAAGCAATTCTTATTTTTTACTTTAGTTTATATTATATCTCCATGATAATGTCTTCTTGTACTAAGCTTAAAGTAAAATTTGCTACTCGTTCAAGTAATATAAAATTAATTCACACATTTTTCCAAACATCCATTTTAAATTTTTAGGGTCATGAGATAGAAGGAGATTAACCCAGCAAGCAACTGGGTATAAGACATACAACTAGTCTTGGATAGCAAATAAACAGTACAAACACACTTACTAAGTTAGACACACTACATATACACCTGTTAGCAATTCAGAGAATCACAAGCTCATGAAATAGCTTGTCTTTGGAATATGGAACCAAGCTGAAGCAGCAGAAAAAGGCCCTGTCTACCTGGATGATACTTTCCCCAGCTGGCTCTTACCCCAGTCAGTGACGGGGAACAAGGGCACCTTAAATATTCCACATTCCCTGCTAACTAACATGCTCATTACTAAGGAGACCATAACTCAGAAAAGGAAACACACTGGTAAGTCAGCTTAGCTAACTGATGGTTTGGGTGCATGGAAGGTGCCCTGAAGCTTTGGAAGCTGGCTGGATGTTATATCCTTTGCAGGATATAGCCCATATAGCTAAGAGTACTGCAGCAGTGATCAATATGATGCCCATATTTAAAAGAAGCCATTAGTTTACTGAACCTAAAGACAGGTTTAATAGTGCACAACATTGCTGTCATGTACAAATCGAGCACAAAATACCAATATCCAAAACAAATAAATGAGTACCAACAAGAATATTTAAACATGGTTTTGAAGGTAATGTACTTACTTCATCTTACAAGACAGAGAAAACCTAAATGCCTAACCTACTGGATCAAAACTTTTCTACCTCCAAGAGATTTTATGGTTTTAAAGCAATTCTTATTTTTTACTTTAGTTTATATTATATCTCCATGATAATGTCTTTTTGTACTAAGCTTAAAGTAAAATTTGCTACTCGTTCAAGTAATATAAAATTAATTCACACATTTTTCCAAACATCCATTTTAAATTTTTAGGGTCATGAGATAGAAGGAGCCTAACCCAGCAAGCAACTGTGTATAAGACATATAACTAGTCTTGGACAGCAAATAAACAGTACAAACACGCTTACTAAGTTAGACACACTACATATACACCTGTTAGCAATTCAGAGAATCACAAGCTCATGAAATAGCTTGTCTTTGGAATATGGAACCAAGCTGAAGCAGCAGAAAAAGGCCCTGTCTACCTGGATGATACTTTCCCCAGCTGGCTCTTACCCCAGTCAGTGACGGGGAACAAGGGCACCCCAAATATTCCACATTCCCTGCTAACTAACATGCTCATTTCTAAGGAGACCATAACTCAGAAAAGGAAACATTTGGTCTCTTGTTCGTCCCCATCCTACTCTCATTTAGTGTCCAAAAATGCCATGCAAACTCTCCACTTAAGGAGTTCAAATCTGTTTCATATAAATGCAGCTGTCAGCAGTACCCATTACATATGTTGGTCATAAATACGGATGTTAAACTAGATGTAAGCCACTAATTTACGCATCGAAATCCCTACTAATAGCAGACTCATCATAGCATACATACACATACTCACTACTTACACACAAACATAGAAAACACAGTTATGTTTGTGGAATGGGTCAATACATAGTGAGCATGTGTGTGGCAAGCTTGATCATACAAAGACTCCATCCAAGGTAATAAGGATAGGAGAGTCAAAACCAATACAGGAAGATAAGAAGGAATCAGACTCAGTATACCTTCAAGCTAACACTGGGAAAGGTCCCAAGTGTAATTGCTGAAGTCTTGTCCAATCTGATTTCATGCTGAAGGAACAGGACATGGATATTACTTACAGAAAGCAAACTGATCAAGTAAGAACCAGAGTGACTAGGAACACTCACAATCTTGAGCAACAGGCTCCAAGTACACAAAGAATACATTGTGGTGAAGAACTTTTACAGAGTAATAAAAACAAACTCGATATTTCACAGACGTCAGTAAATCAAACTGTGAGTCTGAATCAAAGCTGTAGCAAGAGAATTTAGTCCTCCTCCCACTGTATACAAGTCATCAAAACAGTAAATGCTTAATAATAACTTGATAACTGCCAAACATTTTATTTAACAAATGTATTCAAAAGAATGCAGTAACCATGGAATATGCAACCCAAATGTGATGCAAATGAGCAACTGCTAAACAGGAAATGGCAATAAGCACAATGCATTTAAACATAATTATGCATTTGATGCACATTTCTGCATTCCAGTCTGACCTCAGTCGCCAGCACTATGTACTTATAATTCCCTTCTGTGTTGCACAGCTAGGGTTGCCAGCTGTCCATTTTTTGACTGGACTGTCTGGTTTTCTGTCAAATTGTCTGGTTACCAATTTCATTCAAAACTGGACTCCAGACACAGTAAGAAAGAATGTCAACATAAAAACACACTCCAGCATTTTTAGTATGTAAGCATTGTAAATATGCTTGCGCACAAACAGTTCTCGGCGTGTGCGCCACTCACAATCCCACACCTATTCCAACTTTGAGTGCAACAGAGGAGGTGCTCCGACTTCATTCAGTGTTTTAAGTATTCAACAGGAATATACAGATAGACTGATATAAGTGGGATGGACCCAACATTGAGGAGTATTTAGAACTGCAAACATGATCATGGCCTACTTCCTGGAAAATTTCTGGGTGAGTCTTTGCTTGATTTAGAAAGCATGTTATGTTTGTTTCTTTATTTTGATAGAAGGAGTCCATCTTCAAAAGAGTTGGTTGCGTTAAATATCTTTCCAATGAATAACCCGGCAACACACCGTCGCCACCCTTAGGCTGCAAGTTTTCAAATTGACACAGGTATGGTGACCGTTTCCTGCCCAAGGCTTGAGAGCAGTGAAGTTGCCATTTGGGGGGCTACTTATTTTTCTTTATCATTTTTAGAAGATGTGGGTAAATGACACTTGCCTGTTGTCTTTTCTTGGTGAATATTGGCACTGATGTTTTGTGGCTGGAGGCCAAAAACCTTTAAAGTAAGGTGTGCTGAAATTGGCTGGCAACGTATTCATGTGCATTGAAGGAAATGGATCTTTTTTGGTGGTGTTCCGGTCTAGAAAACATGTAGGTAAAACTTCTGAAAAAGTTGAACTTCGCTTCAGAACAGGTTGAGAAACTCTGCAAATTATTTTGAAGTCTTCTCATAAAGCAACTGTGTACTGTAGACATAAAATTTCCAAGTATGTAAGGAAATAGATAAGACTTGCAAATGGTTTGTTTTTACTCTCTATGTACTTCTAATAGTAAAAACTGCAAGAAAACCCTGAGCCAGTAGAGTCTTCCAGGTTTTGATGGTGGGTAGGATTTTGGTTGGCAAGTTGTAAAATTTGTCTGGCAAAGTTTGTTTTAGTAAACTTGCACCTACGGTTGTTTTAAAAAGGTTTAACGCTGAGTGACAATGAAATGTATACCGACTGTTGAATGGTAATGGGATTGGTTTGTGTTTTAAAGGTGGATTACCCTTTTTATAGGGGGAAATGAAATATGCAGCACTTTGGATTGGTTAAAAATACAGAGTGATGTTTAGTGGCCTTGTATTCTGGTGTAGAAGTTTCAGCTGACATAAGTGTCGGTGGTTGCAAGTACTAGAAAAGCATTAATGTATTGTTATTTCTTTTCATTTTATCTCTCTTATTTATGCAGATTATTGTCATTTTTCCTTTTTTGTTGTATTGTCTGATCTTTTGTAACAGTGTCTAGTGAAAATGTTATGATCTTCTCTTGTCATGTGTGCATTGGAACAAGCTTCCCATCCATGTGAAGCAGACAGTCCATCCCTAGCCCTATTTAAGCATAACTTTGACCAACAGGTGGGAAATTAGAAATCATCCCTGTTGCCACCTATCTGTTTGTTTTCTGGACTATCCACAAATCAAATCAGTTCTCTGGTAGTCAGGAAAACACTGTACAAACTCCAATATTCTGTTTCACAAAAGGAAACAGACTATCAGTGTTTGTTAAATTGGCAGATTTACTATGCTTTTTTACAGAAAAGCATAGTAAATCGGCTAAAAGCAGGCATCCAGAACAGAAAAAGACAGCGTTCCCATCAGCTGACGTCGCGGTGATGGCACAAAATGGGTGGGGCGTGGATGGGAGAGGGGGTGGGAATGGTTGGAGTTATGGGTGATGCGAGGGGCATGACCTTAGTCCAGTTTTAACCCTAAAGAAAGCTGGCAACCCCATGCACAGTGCAGAGATGCACACACATACAATGCTGTGAGAAAAACACTGCACTATCTAGTACAAAGGCATGACTCCCTAACATCCTATTTGCTATTTATAAGTAGGCACTTGAAGCATGTTTAACTCCTCCCCCAAATGTCCTGTATGCGTTTTACAAGGAAAGAGGAGAGTGCTGCATTGATCTGTTCCCTAATTGCAGTATTAATTAAAGAATTCAACATCCACAAACATTATGCTGTAGATTGTACAGAGCAAAACTGCTGTGTATACTAATAAAAAGTCTCCACAGTGAGTGTTAATGCAGCACAATACTGTAAAATATTCTATGCCACCCTGTTGTATATCCTAACACTGCAAAGTTAAACTGTGCCTGTGTTTACTTCCCTCAGAGCTGTAGCATGGGAGTTTATCTCACTAGACAGCACACTCCATCTATAAGTGACTGAAGTGGCAGTCATTCAATGACATCTTGTAAACTGTCAAACATTTTTAAGAACAGTTTGATAGTTTAAAAGTTAAGTGGTCACAATTAATCTTGTAAAATATCTATTTTTTTGTATATTTAAAAAAAATGTAACTATCTTTAAAAAAGTCTCAAAGATAGTTTATAAGCTGTCTTTTCAGTCATCACCATCAAAGCTGCTTAAGTAACAGTCTGCAAGACATTAAACTTTTTTTTTTTAATTTGGCATCTCCTACAAGCTGGCACCTGGGGAAGGTACCCTGTTCATCCAACCTTTGCTACAGCAATGTCTCTTCCAGCTGTTGCACACTGATTTATCAGTAGTCATGGACACCCCCCCCCCAAAAAAAATGTCACAGTTCCAGTCAAAGTAGTACAGTTCAAATCTCCATTCAAAGTACTACAGTTCAAGTACTGTACAAGAATGGTTATTACCAAAGAAAAGACTGTGAACATGCATGCTCTGTCTCATACAGCACTAGTGAGAAAAGTACTACAGTGCCAAATGATTCTTTTTGAAATTATTTTAAAATGCTGTATGATATTTCTCTGGTCCTGCAAAATGCAGTACAAAATGTCACAGTTCCACTTGGACCTTGACCCCCCCCCCCCCAACACCCCCCATCCATATCACAGCTTCAGTCAGAGAAGTGTGAATATTCAGTTCTGATAAAATGCAAAGCAAAATGTCACAGCTCAAGTTTGTAAAGCCCTATGTTCTTCTTTTTTCGGCTTTTCCTGGTTAGGGGTCGCCACAGCGGAACTCCGGTCTGATAATGATTGACAGTATATTTTTTTGCTTGTGCCGAGGTGCCAGCTCGATGCCTAACCTTCAACGAAGGCACGCCCATTCTACGCATGTCTTTCGAACGCCACTCAACCATGGGGAGGACATGCAGACTCCACACAGAAGGCGCTCCAGCCGAGAATCGAACAGGAGAACCTCTTGCTGAGAAACAACAACACTACTGCTGAACCACCGTAGCTTAAGTTTGTAAAGCCCTATAATATGAGATATTGTTTTATGTTATTCATTTTAATACTCTAGTGCGTGCGTACACACACACACACACACACACACACACACACACACACACACACACACACCCATCCCTTCCCATGCAGGCTTACAAAGACAGAGACACAAATGCACACTTAAGACATACATAAATAACACTCCCTCACACCCAGACTCACACAGACACACACACATGCACACACACGCGCACACACACACGCACACACACACACACACACACACACACACACACACACACACACACACACACACACACAAATGCACTAACACAAATACACACACACACACAGACTCAGAGGTCTTAGGACACCCCTGAATAGTCTGTCATTTTCCCATGATGCTCACCCTGTTACACATCATAACTGACACAATTTTTTTTCTTCATTCACCTGTAAGACAAGAGCCACAGCAAAAGTAACAGTAAAGGCTATATACTACAGTTTGCAGCACAAATGAAATCACTGTGGAGAGTGAAGAATACACATATAAACTTCAAATCAACCCGATAATGAGAGAAGTCCTGCTACTGGGAGGGGCTAGATTTCATTCACCTAGACCCCCCAATCCCCAAAGCTTAAATATACTAATTCAGAGATTGCCCAACCTCCTCTCCAAATAAATACAACCTCAGAGCTGTTGCATTTAAATTCAGGGTGTAGAGAAAGTTAGGGGCACTTGCCTTGCCATAAAACACCTTTAGAATTATAAGTACTTTTCATGCATGTGTTTATTTTACTTTATACTTTGTTTTTCACTTCTATTTAAAATATTGCAGTTATTACTCTCTGCAGTGTTTGCTAGTGTAGGATCACTTTGCTGGCATTTGATGAAGTCAGTCTGCTTGTGTTTTTCAACCCTAAAATAACTGTAGTAGACAACAAACATATTCATTTCTACAAATACACAGTGGTTCATGCCAGGTTCTGAATGGCAGAAACACCTGGCCCTTAAATGCTTGAATAGTATTACTTTTTAACCAATATATGGAATTGTGCAAGCAGTTGAAGGACAGCCACTTATATATTGCTTTCTAAGCCATATTTTCTGGCATCCAAATCTGTCCTCTGGAGACCATCTCAACACCTTATATTTCTCAACCCTAACTTCTGCAGACCTAACCTTCCTGTAGTATCCAAAACTAAATGCTCAAACGTCTTAAAGACTTGCAAAAATATGTTATGATCTTAGATGGCTGACCAGTAAAACCCAAATGTTCCGTAAGCAATAACAGCTGATTAAAAGCTCCATATTTTTCACACACCAGGTCTGCAAGCTTTCATAGCTGAAAAGAAAATACTCTTCCATTAGGAATGAGTTGCGTACTTCTCATCTTTCAACTCCAGACTTAAGGGCAAAGCAAAAAACAATCATGGAACATGCCCAAAATGATGGATATTTTTAAATGCTGGTTAATATTAACTTAGAACGTCTCAAAATAATTTTTGATTTTAGGAGGGATAGAGCAAAATTTGAGAACAAATTAGGGGTCTCCCTCTTTTCTGAGCATAAGTAGAGACAGAGTATATAATCATCAGATATTAATACACTGACTACTGTAACTACGAGCTGAGACACAGGTTCGCTAAGTTGCATGTCTTTTCTTGTTCTGAGAGTCCATTTGCAGTCTGCGATACATATTCCTTTTTGAAAGCCCATATAAACTCTGTTAAATGTTTTTCATCTTTTTTATGCTTCTGTGTTCAGCCATCGAATTCAAATTGCATCGAATGACTATTACTCAAATATTACCTTAACCGAACAGGCATATCTTCAAAAATAAAATCATTGAATGGCCAAAGTCGGCCAACATAAAGGAACCGCAATGTACTACTTACTTAATGGTAATTTAGCTATAAGAAAACCTACCCTTTCTCAAAATTAGTGCTACCTCAGAGTTGGTATATATAATTTGCAGGAGGTGTGTGGGGGCCTGCAGCCTCCCACAACAGGAAGATTCAGTGAACACCAAACACTACATATGTGTGTGTGTGTGTGGGGGGGTGTCCCTCCTAATTATATATACAAACTCTGAGGTCCCACTAAATTCAAGAAAATTGGGGAAAGGGCAGGTTTACTTATAGCTAAGTTACCGGTAAGTAAGTAGTCCGTTGCGGTTCTGTTATGTTGGCCAACTATGGCCATTCGATGATTTTATTTTCAAAGATATACTTGTTTGGTTAAAGTAATGTTTGATGGGTAGCGCTGCAGTAACAGCCATTCGATACAATTTGCATTTGACGGGCTGAACATAGACCCCTTTTTTATGAGCCCAGAGACAATCTAAGCTGTACATGCCACTTCTGGTTTCAAACAGGCTTCACATCTATTTTGAAATACAAAAATTCGTCTGGCATTCTTCAAGGTCTTGGTATTTTGAAAAGGGCCCAAGGACTTCTGCATTTTCTGTTTTTTAACACATATGTTTCCATAGTGTGATTAAACAGTACAATCTGTGTATTCATACTATACATTACCTGAGTGTTACTTGGTGATATATGCACTTTCTTTGTATGCATTAAGTAAACATGCTTTATTTTAAGCAAATGCTTAATTTTTTTAACTGATGTCTGATGTTTTTTTCCTGAGAAACAATTGCAGAGTCAATGTGTTTCTCTTTTTTTACGTACTGCTTGAGCTTCGGTACTGTATAAAATTAAGATACTGTTTGTATAATGAGTTACTGTTAGACCATATGCTTGTTTTTGCCACCATCTCTCAGAAAACAAAAATACATAGGATTGTACAAGTAAGGACTGTTCCTGTCCATTAATTAACAACCAACCACTAAAGATAGGGTTTCTAGTGGTTTGGCAGTGTAACTCACCTGCAAGAATAATCTAGTGAAAGAAACATATAAGGGGAACATGATACAGAAACAAACAGTTACAGTATATGATAAAATACATAACATTTAGAAAACTAAAATATTGATAATGCTAAACACTAAATATCAGGCTACTGAACATATAACTTAATACTGTCAAAGTAAAATAAAAAAATAATTAGCCTTCATGTGTTTCTGTAAGGGTTCTTCATACTCTGCAGCCCTTAGGTGGGTAGCTGTGACTTTAATTCCTCAACTTGGTCACTGAGGATATATTCAAAGTTAAAGTTCAAATCGATCACTGTTGTACTGTTCCTTACATGGGAGTCTTCTATACAAAGTACTATCTATCTGGCTAGCCTGCCAACAATCAGCATCATTTTCCCGTGAAGCATACATCTGTCCTAGGTATGCGCTAGCATATTGAAAGATGAGGAAAGTATATCTACACCATCTTCAGATCTTTCTCTACCTGATTCAAGTACAAATAAAATATTAACTTCCTAAAGTAATGTGACAAAAATCTGACATTCAAAATTAATGCAGGCTCTAGTAAAGCAGCACAGGAGAGCTTATCTAAACAACCTTGTAGTGGTTTGTGATTGACTGTGCAATTGCTCGATAAGAGAAGTTTTTATCTGAATTTATATTTTATTTTTTAACACTTTTTCATTGTTTGCAGGAAGGAATAGACAGCTTGTAGACAAGATTTACTTTGATTTATATTCTGTTGTTTTACCTTTAATTTTCACTGTTAGTTGCTAGACTGGGATAGGTTTTAGACAGCCAAGCTCAGCCATCCCAAAAGGCGTAGTTGGCTATAACTTCACACACACTACTGATAGGACAATCCAGAGCTTATCTAAACAACACTGTCTTGGTTTGTAATTTATTGATCTTTACTGTTAACAGAAGTGCAACTGCAAGCAATAGTGAGCAGAAGCTACTGCTCACATTCACACGCAATGTAAAAGAATTACAGTTTTTGAGTTACTTTTACAACTTGTACAGTCAGAGGAACAACTTTACCTGTACTTAATTTAATATTTATTTGCATATTGTTTGTGTGATTTTTCTCCTAAAAGCTAATTTAAATTCTCTTTGAATTCTGTGGTTAAATGGTTTTGATTATTCTTTTCTTTTAGAATTTTTATTCATTTGCAGCTGAATATGGACTCCTTAAATGAGTATGTCATGTGCTAGAGCACAAATATATTGTACAGTGTAATAAATGCTATCTATATTTAAAGGTAACATCTGATAAACAGTGGTGATCTGTGTTTCTCATGTCAAAAGTTGGATGGCTTGCCTACCATTATTAGTAGTAAATCTAGACTACTGATTACAATTACACTTGTGCAACTGTCACCGTTTGGAGAACTGTTGTTGCATATATTAATGACTAGACTGAATAAAATAATTTTAAGCAAACAGCAAACACAGCACATTTAGGTAAGAAAGTGTCTATTATCTGTAAAGATCACTCAAACCCTATGAAACAAGGTAGTGCCACTGACAACTTTGGAATTCTGGATACAAGTATTCGGCAATCTTAGGATTCAGAGCATATACAAAGAAATAAAAAGGAAAGAACAAAGGAAGAAGTTCACAACAAATAAGAAAGAGAGAAACTGATAAACATTGGTAAAGCAAAAACAATACATACAAAATGGACACTGCTTTGTTATGTAACATACAGATTACAGGTAATTATAACATTTTCTATCAGAAAACTTTCAGTCTACAGAAAAAAACATCACTGAGGCAAGGGGCAGGTGAAAAGGAAGAAATCAAATGTGAACGTGGAATGATCAAAGAACACTACTGTAAGAGAAAAAGAAGAGAAAGCCAGAGATTGACAACATAGCTTAAGCTGTGGACATACAAAGCCAACTAGATGAGAATTGTATGCCTGCAAATATAATAAGAAATGAAAACACTGGGATTAAGTGATGATGATCATTCCTTTGTAACAATTGATACAGCAGGTATTACTGAATTAGAAATTGAAGATTCTTCAGATCTGGTCAGAAAATATATTCTTGTACATGGAGATTCAATAATTAGAGGAATTGATACTTACATTTCCACAGAAAATAATTAATACTGAATAGTGTTATGCTTGCCAGAAGCAAAAATAGAGGATGTGACACAGGTCTTACAGCACCTTCATGTAAGGAAGTACGGATCTGTTTTTATTCATGTCTGTAAAAATTACCTCATCCACAAGGACTCTCTGATTGTTGGTAGAGAACTTACAGCCCTCTTAGACAGCATAGCTTTTACAGGTGTTAGGTCATATTTTTCACTAATCACATACAGAAAGGAAAGTCAGATCACAGTGAATGAAAAGATTTTTTGGGTAAATATCTACATGAAAATATGTCCCATTTTAAAAAAAATGGAAATGTGTAAGAGCATCTGAGCCTAATTTTGGGCACATGTTCAGACAGGATAGTGCGCACTTGTTAAGATCAACAAAGAGGCATTAATTTCTGCATCAGAAATTTTGCGATACTTTGCAAACACAAGGCAGGAATTTGGCCAGGTCAAAAATGTAACAGTTCACAAATAGCAACATCTGATGTATTTCTGATCATTGTTAATACTAAGAGCATTAGTAATAAAGTTTTTATTGGAAAATGTACTGCATTCTCAGAAGATTGGTGTCGTTACTGTATCGTTTTTACTGTATCGTTTTTTTTTTAAGGCAAAACTGTTGAAACCAGTTTGATTTTACATCTATTCTGCAATAAACTCAGATATCACTCTTGGTGCTGGCCTTCTTTTTTGGATTTGGACTTTGCTTTTTGGCCGTTTGCACCTGCCTTATGTGCAGAGTTCATTTGGGCTTGGATTAATATGGAGAAACCCATAAGAAGCAGTGTGACTTGATTACAGCTTGACAAAAGGGGATCCAAAGGCAAACAGACTGACATGGCTGAAAGATGTAGTTTGATGGATGTGTAAGATAAGCCAAATGTGAGTAGCTCACAAAGAAACTGAAGGACCTAAGGACCCATGCTAAATTGGGATCGCATACACTTTTCTGACACCAAACAGAAAACCTTCAACACTTGGATAAATAAGATTTTCTGGTGTCAGATTTTCATGTGTCTCTAAAAACTTGCAGCACTTCCTGAAAGAATTGGCATCTAAAAGAAATCAAAATTCTGTCATCCACAGCGTGAGCTTCTGGGTCTTGAATGGGATGTATTAATGACCCCTCGTTCTGCGAAAGAATATCCACCAAGAAAGGAAGAGTCTGGTAATGACCCTTGGTCAATTTCTTCAGAAGAGAGAACTAGTACTGCCTCAGCCAAAAATTGGTCAACAACAACATTTTCAGACGGTCCTTTCTTTGCTTTAGAAGTACTTTGGGAATCAGAGAAAAAGGTGGAAAGACATACAAAAAAATTCCCTTTTCCAGATTATTGAGAAAGCATTTGTTGCCAGTGCCTATTCACAATGAATCCAGGAGCAAAACAGCTTCCAGGTGTCTACTCTGTATTGATGCAAACAGGTCTAAGAGAGTCTGAGCCGAAGAATAATTTCCCTGTTTACATCTAAATTTGACGCTCTGTCCCTGACCTGCTTAGAGAGTATGCTACAGTGTTGCATATGAGAAGGAATATGGACTGCTTAAAGAAAGAGTTTATATTGAATGGCTACTTCCCAAGGTATCACAAACCAAAATAAAATAACCACAGACCAAGGAACCAAAAAGTAAGAAGCTTCTGGCCAAAAAAACACTTCTTGTTGAATAAAAAAATCTTCAAATTTAATCAGTTCCGACTGCAACTGCTATGACTGCTATAACAAATAAAACCACACGAAAATAGCGTAAAACAACAGGTACCATAAAGCGCTTTTCGTCGACCTAAATAGGTTGACTTCTTCAGATCATATCATATTACGCTATTTTCGTGTGGTTTTATTTGTTATAGCAGTCATAGCAGTTGCAGTCAGAACTGATTAAATTTGAAGATTTTTTTATTCAACAAGAAGTGGTTTTTTGGCCAGAAGCTTCTTACTTTTTGGTTACTTCCCAAGGTATCACTGCTATTCTGCAAAGGGTGAAAGATTTTCTCCCACTTTGTTGGTTTATGTGCTGCATTAACAGTGGCATTGGCTGTGAAAACCTAGAGTGCTCCTGATGTCTACAAATAGTGCATAGCTTTGTGTACACTGATCAAGGTAATCATCTCTTTGATATTGATGTGACTTTTTTTTTAAAGAATGGTGCCATACACCCTGGCCCTTGGTTCCCTGACAAGTTCCCCAGGCAAATTCCAATGGATATGCTGCAATGCTCTGGGTTGGCTGAAAGTGTAAAAATAGAATCCCAGGAACACAGTCTACTACTTTGGTCCACCAAAGTAAATCCTGAATGAGACAAGAAAAGATTGGAATTTGTTGGTCAAGGAAATTGTGGTGTTGAATCCAGACTGACATGAGATAGCAGTAGAATAATGGACCTTGAAGACTGTTAAAGCCATGAACCCAAGGGACTTTAGAAACATCTTGTGTAAGGCAGATTTTCGACTTGTTAAAAAGAGAAAGTAAACTTTGTAAGCGGTATTGTTTGGAGACAGAAAGGCTGAACTGTTGCACATATTAGGCAACCTAAAAAAAATCACTCTGTAAGAAGGAATTAGGGAGGATTTCCTTACACTGAGAGTGAATCTTCGGTTGTGGATGAGGTTCTTAGGAAAGTGCAAGGCCTAAGGTCTAATGTGGAAGTAACTAGGATCAGACAATTGGCCAAGATAAGGATAAACTGAAATTCCTTGAAGACTGCAGAAAGCTATGACTGCAGCCAGGCATTTTGTGAATATCCTTGACATTACAGACAGTCCAAAGGGTACAGAAGTAAATGGCTAGTGAAACTAAACACAGAATCAAATATTTTCTGTGACTTTTATGGATATGTATATGTAAATAAGCATCCTTTAACTCCAGAGTAACCAGAAGAGCATATAAATGAATACAAGACAAAAGAGGCTGAAGAAAGAGCATTTTGAATCTGGAGAGGCCTAGAATGGGCCTCCAATCTGCTTGTTTCCTGAGGACAAGAACAAGTCTTCAATAAAAGCTTTTTTTTCCCACTGGAGTAGAAGTACTCCTTCTATGACTCTTGATAAAATAAGATTTGAAACAATTGTAGAATCAGGAGTTCTTGGTCTTTTGGAATCAGAGAAATGCTTGAGGCAGTTGCTATGGAGTTCCACTGAAGGTTGTAATCCTTTCTTATGGTCTTCAAAACCCAAGTCAAAAGTGATCGTTACCCATAATGGGAGGAAAAGTGATAAAATTGCCAGCTATTCTGTGGGACAAAGAAGTAAGGCTAGTGTGCAGGACAGCAGGACAAGAATATTCAGGGCGTAGTCTCTATTACTGATAAAGCCCTAGAACCCAGCTGACCTAGACTTAAAATCCCCTTTTCATTATTTTTTGAATTGAGTTTTACTGTTATTTAGATCTGGTCTGCTTTCTTATAGGTTCACAGTTACTTAATACTCTATTGATCTGCATGGATCTTAAGAAGTCTAGCTTTGCATTCCCAAGGTTGTTTTTTTAGTCCTTACATTTTGTGCATGAATAACCCAGAGGCAAGCACAACAAGGATATGTTTAGACATTTACTTGTTGCCCCTTTCCATAAGGAACACTGGTGCATATGCAGGTCTGTGTGCTTTGCTTGAACTACATGTGATTGGTTTAATGCGGTGTTTTGTGATAGTGACAAAATGCTTCTTGTTTGTAGTGGGTTTGTGTTGAAGCTTTTGTCTCCACTACCACTAAATAACTACCTCTCTCACACACTTTGTAAGCTGGTTTAAGTATTACGTGGTTGTCAGTAAACATGAGGTAATTGCTGCACTGACTCACAATGCCCATTTCAATCAAGCTGGCTACAGAGATAGTTGGAAATTGTAAATCTGTGGTTCTAGAAGCTTACTAATGTTGCTGAAGGGGAAATCACACCTATGAGGTTTAGAGTTGATTTCCTAGAGTGCTATATGTCTAAAATAATAATATTAAGTGTTTCTTCTAGTAGTTAAGGTACTGATTTAGGGTACACTAGTAAGTGTAGAGAAAGAAAATTTGGTTTGAGTATGAACACCAAGTCGGTAGTAAATAATTTGTCTAGACAGGCAATAAGACTGGCTTTAGATATGCAATGATGTACAGTTGCTTAACTCTGTGGTTTATGTAGCTGTAAATGGGAGTTAATAAGAAGTTATGTACCTACCATAATGTTCCATGTTAGTTGTCTTCTTCTCGCCTTCTTTCTTGCTGGTTGGGTTCGGAGACAATCCTCAGCTCCGACTTGGCCATCTTCTAAAGCTCGAGAGTTATTTACTGGCTCGAGGCCTCCCCATATCCCACAATGCCTGGCGCTAGATCCCCAGATCTTGTTTGGTAGACCTAACTACAGACAAATATAAGGACACCTGTCCTAACAGCATATGTTTAGCTACAGAGCTAAAAGGTTGAGGGAACAAACCAGATAAGACCCAGCCAGCTAAAAGGAACTCAGAGGGCAACTCTTCTCAGTCTATTAGGATAGGGGGACGGAGGGTGGGACGAAAGAAAGAAGGCGAGAAGAAGACAACTAACATGGAACATTATGGTAGGTACATAACTTCTTAATGTTAAGTTGCCTATCTCTCCTTCATTCTTGCTGGTTGGGACAGCGTCCCTAGCACCTCAGTCCTGGGTGGCTCATTGGAACAGACTCTTCAGCACAGTGGGACCAAAATCAGCTCTGCTCCTAGAGGCCACATCCAACTTATAATGAGAAATAAATGTATGGGGAGTGGCCCATGTAGCTGCCGCACAAATGGCTTCCATTGGTAATCTTGCCTGAAAAGCTACAGAAGTAGCTAAAGCCCTAGAAGAGTGGCCTTTTGGTTTAGCAGGGAGCTGTTTGTTCCCCAACTGATAAATCAAAGTAATAATATAAGTCAACCACCTAGACAGAGTTACTTTAGACACTGGTAGACCTTGTTTACCTTCAGCATAGGACAGGAAGAGCTGATCTGATTTTCTAATTTGTTTAGTCCTATGCAAGTAGAAACGTAATTGTCTATGAACATCCAACTGATGTAATATATGTTCAGCTTTGTTGGAATAATTTGGGAAGAAGACCGGAAGATCAATGGACTGATTCAGATTACTCTCAGAAGGTACCTTAGGAAGGAAGGAGGGATTAGTCCTGAGCGAAACTCTGTCATTATGGAAAACTAAATAAGGAGGGCGAACACAAAGGGCCTGGAGTTTGGAAACTCTTCTGGCTGAGGTAATTGCCACAAGAAAGAGGGTTTTCCAAGAAAGAAACTTTAAGGAACATGAAGCTGCGGGTTCAAAGGGGGGCAATATTAGGGAAGCTAAGATCAAATTAAGATCCCACGGAGGCGGGGGATCTCTTACTGGGGGCCTGAGCAAAGTAGTCCCTTTGAGAAAAGCTTTGCAAAGCTTATGGGACATGATACTAGTTTCAGATAGGCCTGTATGAAAATTCGAAATTGCAGCTAACTGAACTCTAATGATGGCAGAAGAGGACCCAGCCTGAAAAAGTTCCACTAAGAAATCGAAAACGTGGTGGACCGGGGCTGAAAAGGGATCTATGTTTTTAGACTCTGCCCAGCAAGAGAAACGTTTCCACTTACTAGCATAAGTTTTTCTGGTGGTAGATTTGTGCGAAGATAAGATGATTTCACGCTTGGGATAATTTGGGAAGAAGACCGGAAGATCAATGGACTGATTCAGATTACTCTCAGAAGGTACCTTAGGAAGGAAGGAGGGATTAGTCCTGAGCGACCGATTGGGAAATGTCCGGAAGCCTGGCTAAGGTTGGAAGTGGAGCAACCAAGCAGTGAGGTTGAGAGACAGCAGGGATTGGTGCAGCCCGCCCGACTGATGGATCAGGAGGTCTGGTACTGGGTCAAGGGTTGCTCCAGGAGGTGATGATGCAGGAATGGAAACCAAATTTATCGAGGCCAGTAGGGGCAATGAGGATCATCTTGCATCCCAGCACGGTAACTTTCTGTATTAGTTTGGGAATCAGGGGAAATGGAGGGAATGCATAAAGAAGTCCCTGAGGCCAATCGTGGATTAGAGCGTCTCTGGGAGGGTATCCAGGAAGAGGAAGGAGAGAAAAGAAACTGTCGCACTTGCTGTTGAAGGGGGTGGTGAAAAGGTCACAGCAGGGCTGACCCCATTTGCGGAAGATTTGGTCCGCCACTGTTTGATTGAGAGACCACTCGTGAGGCATGAGAATTGCTCTGCTCAGCCTGTCCGCTATAACATTGGACTTCCCAGGGATGAGCGTTGCTATCAGAAACCGCTGGGAAGAGATCGCCCATTGCCAGAGTCTGAGTGCTTCTTGACATAGGGGGTAGGACTTGGTTCCACCCTGCTTGTTGATGTACCACACTACCAACATATTGTCTGTCTGAATTGCAATGGTCCCGGTGGGAAGAGAGTTCTGAAGAGTTTGCAATGCTAAAAGCACAGCTCTCATCTCCAAGACATTGATATGCAGGTGGTACTTGTGGGGTTGCCAAGTGCCTTGGACTGTTCTGCCCTGAAAGTGCCCCCCCGATCAGAGAGACATCCATGGTCACTGTGGCTACTAGAGGAGGAAGAACAAATGGTCTGTCCTGGGGTACTGATGGAGAAACCATCCACCAAGCAAGCTGGTCTTTGCATGTCTGTGTAATCATAATCATGTGAGACATTGGAAGTTGTAGAAATGACCATTGGGTGAAAAGCAACCACTGAAGAATCCTCATATGAAAACGAGCCAGGGGGACTAGTATGATCGCTGCTGCCATGAGGCCCAATGTCTTTAGGATGAATCTGGCCTGAATTTTCTTGCATCCTAATAACACCTGTACATGTCGGCGAATATCTAATACTCTGTGTAACGGAAGTCTCGCTGACATGTCTTTTGTACTTAAACATGCACCTATAAAGGTTATAGACTGACAAGGCGACAATGCAGACTTTTTGAAATTTATTGTGATACCTAGTTTGTAGCAAGTTTGGATGGTGTAGTTCCTGGCTTGTAGCAGCTGATGTCTGGTGGTAGCAGTAAGGAGCCAGTCGTCTAGATAGGGAAACACCTGGAATCCTTGCCGTCTCAGGTGAGAGGTAACTACTGCCATACATTTGGTGAACACCCTGGGGGCTGTGGTGAGACCAAAGGGCAGAGCTCGGAACTGATAATGACTGGCTCCCAGCCAGAAGCGGAGGAATCTTCTGGAGTGCCTGTCCATTTTGATACGGTAGTACGCATCTTGAAGATCTATGGAGCACATCCAATTATCCTGACCCAAAAAGGGTAGAATGGACTGAAGCGTGACCATCTGGAACTTCGTTCTTTGTACAGACCTGTTTAGTCTGCTGAGATCCAAAATGGGTCTCCAGTCCCCTGTCTTTTTTGGTACCAAAAAGAACCTTGAGTAAATTCCGGATCCTTGCTGGTCTGCTGGGACTCGTTGGATGGCTCTTTTTTGTAGCAGTTTTGAGGTCTCTTGGACTGCTTGTTCCCTTAGACTGGGTGGAACATCTGGAAGGGATTTGTTTGACCTTAAGGGGGTATGAACGAAGGGAATTCTGTAACCTTCGGATACAATAGACTGTACCCATCTGTCTTGAGTTATGTCTTGCCAGCTTTGGGGTACAGCGATAATCTTCCCCCGACTGCCTCCGAAAGCGGGCAGCCGGGCAGCCCCTCAGGGATGCTGGAAGGGCTTGTCAGAGAAGGAATCTCTGCTGCCCTGATTTTGCGGGCCCCCTCTGCCTTGAGGGCGACGTCTATTGTTGCTCCCTCCTCTGCCCCTGGAGGGAAACTCACCACGTGTATCAGGCATGGCTCCCTGGGGTTTCCGGAACCGCATTTTGCCACTTTTCTGACCTTTGGGGTATGGTCTAGAAGGAGTGGAAAAACGGACTCCCACAGCAGAGAGAGTCTTGCCTTCCTGCTCACACCTGGTAAGGGTATCCTTCACCTGTGGTCCAAAAAGAGCAGAACCATCAAAAGGGGTATTGGTGAAAGACGCCTTAAAGGGGTCCGCATAGGTACATAACCGCATCCAAGCATGCCTTCTCAAGGCCACACCTATGCCTGCAGCTCTTCTAGCCCCATCGGCTGCATAAGAAATGAGCCGCATGGAGGAATTCGCTATCTAATTAAGAGTCGCCAGCTGGGAGGTAATCTTATCCTGGGCCCCCGCAGCTGATGGATCTTTTGAAGGCGTGTAAAATGGCACAAATAGTTCAGCGACCGCATGGAAAAGGTCGCTGAGGAAAACATCCGCTTCCCGTATCTGTCCACCATCATAGACTCCTTATTAGGGGGATGGACAAACGAAGAAGTCTCAGCCAACTCCTTTTTTGTGGCCGCTGCTACCACCATAGCATCAACAGGGACACCCTTTGTCAAAAATTGTTTGTCTTGTGGTGCCGTGATGAATTTCGTGGGCCTTCGGGGAGTTGGTTCCACTGTGTCTGGGGCTGACCACGCCTTTCAAGCCACCACTGCCATCAGTGCATCGAAAGGCGGAGACACCCAGGAGGTGAAGGGGCGAGAACCAAACGCGTCCAGATATACCGACTCATCCTCAGAAGGGTTAAGGGTAGTCCAGTTCCCCCTCTGCCTAAGCATCTCAAGGATGCCTGAGAAGGAGACATCCTCAGAGGGGGACCTCGGGGACCCTTCCGAATCCACTAAGTCGGCATCCGAAGTGACAGACTCAGGGGAGTCAGCATGCTTCCTCTTACATTTCCTCTTTCGAGGGGGCTCCTCTGAATGATCAGGAGGACTCGCTCACTGGGGCGACCTGGAGTGCTTGTTCTCCTTGCTTGGGGTCTGGAGGAGGGGCAGAGGCAGATGCAGGCACCATGGGGGGAGGAGCCGAAGAGGCTGCTCGTGGGTTTGACTGAGGGGCCAGCACACTCCTCATGACCTCGAAGGCACCCCTTCCCAGCAGAGAAGAAGGCTCAGGCTCCGAAGAGACGGTAACCCTCTCCGGCACCGGGAGGGATGGCTCCGAGGCCAATGTAGGAGCCGAGCTCACCTGCGCCGAAGCTCCGAGAGGGAGAACGGGGTCGGACAAGGGTCCGATGCCACTCGCCCCCTCGGAACCAATGAGGGAGTCTCGGCACCCAGATCTCTCCAAGGACGGCGCCATGGAAGTGATCGGAGCTGAAGGAACTGAAAGGGTAGGTATCAGCGCCGACGGTTCCACGATCCGAACCCAAACCAGCTCCGGCTCCGAACTCAAGGGGGGAGTTGAAGGAGGAACTACTGTAGAGACGGGCAGAGCCGAACCCTGATGAGGGGGGCTGGATAGCATATTAGCCAGGGCCTGCAATTTCAGAAGTCTGCTCACCACTCTCTCCAACTCATGGTCAGACAGTCTCGAAGACTGAGAAGAGTGAGATCGGTGACTTCACTCCGACTGTAACAGAGGCGACCCTGGAGCCCAGCGAATCGACTCTAGGGATGGGGACCTAGAACACTTTTGGCTCCCTGAAGGTTCCGACACCAGGATCGGAGCCGACTGAGAGGCAGGTACTTCGGTTCCGGCTGGAACCGAAGTCGAAGCAGACGTCACACCCGAAGACGGCTCCGAGCTGGGAGCCGACGCTTCGATGGCTTGGAGGGTTTCCCTGGCTGAGTCTTAGCCGGTGACCCTTCAGGTTTTAGTAATCCTCTAAGGATTAACTTATTCCTACGCTCCTGCAGGACTCTTGGACTAAAGGCGTGACACACCGAACAAGAGTCCTGCAGGTGTAGGGTGCCCAAGCAGTAGACACAAGAAGTGTGACCATCTGTCAGAGACATTTTCTGACAGCATGAGTCACACTTCTTGAATCCCGATACCTTAGTATCTTTGGACATCCTGTAAAAAGAAAAATCACAGGAAAAAAAGGCCAATAGTACAACAGTAGGTAACAAGTATACCACACCTTAACAACACACACACACACACACACTACAACTATAATATATATATATATATATATATATATAGAGAGAGAGAGTATAAAAAGTAAAGTACTACAACTATTTCGACCTGAAAACACTACAAAAGGTATTTTAGAGAACAAGGGTTAGCCTCTAACTAAAATGGCTACCTTGAAGAGAGAAAAAGAGCGGGGGGAGTCTCTAACAGTAAAAACGAGTTTTCTAAGGGGATGGGATAGATCTAAAACTACACAGAGACAAAAAGTACTAAACTACTATAATAAGAACTAAATGGTAATTATTTATATGAAAAATTTTTATATAAAACCTATCAAAAGACAAAAATACAACCTGAGCCAGCAAAAGCAACCTCGTAGCAGAAGCGGCAAACGAGATCTGGGGATCTAGCACCAGGCATTGTGGGATATGGGGAGGCCTCGAGCCAGTAAATAGCTCTCGAGCTTTAGAAGATGGCCGCGTCGGAGCCGAGGATCGGCTTCGAACCCAACCAGCAAGAATGAAGGCGAGATAGACAACTTAACATCTAATGTGCCTAAGGAAAAATTCAAAAATGTAAGTAACTGCACTCATCAAATAAAGTGTTGCACAGAGCACCACCCACCACTGTTAAGCCAAAGAACTAAAGTAAAACAACCAATACAAAAGCAGCTAGAACTCCAGCTAGTGACGTCTATACCTCATAAATGGCAGTAAATGATTCCCTGCCAATGAATAATCACTACTGCTCTCAGCTATTTTATACTCTGGCAAGAAAATCAACTTTAACCGTAATTTAAAGACAAACTCCACCCAAAAGTTTTTCTTTCCAAAAAGTGTTTTTCCTTCCCTGTAACCCAAGACTAAACACTTCACATACAGAAAAAAATTATGTTTGCCTTTCTTTCCTGCATCTGTCTCATCTGTTACATCACAACAGCTACTGAGAGACACAGTAATTAAGTTAGGTCACTTATCCCATCAACAGAGCCATTACGAAAACAGTGACATTTAAACGTGCCTTATCAGTTACAGACTGCCAGCATCACACCTCAGATAAATACTGTAGCCTAGAGTGTGAACAAAGGTAGGGCTTTCAAGCTTAGTTTTCAGATGCAAATGTCTTTTTCTGTAATTAAACTCGGTGCCATAAAGAAAGAAAGCAAATGTGCACTCTTCTTTTACCATACCTGTCTAGGGCTTTGTTTTGTCAAGTTGGAGCAAGTTTTGCAACTTTATTTTAAAATGAAATGACTGCAAGGTTAGCAATAGTGTTTTTATCTAGAAATCTAATCGAGTCCTAAACTCTCTATAATTTATCTGCACTTTCTGGTGCAGGAGGTTGAAAATCATGAGGAATAGAAGTTGAAACAAAAGCATCATTCGCTAAGGTTCCATGCACTGGGTGGGGGAATGGTTTAGGAGTATCCATGTGAAAGAAATTAACATATCTTTTTCGGAGGTCGGAAATTTTCCATCCATCCCAATCAAAAAATTCCTTCATGTTGGAAATCATTTTACCAGAGGAGATCTCTTCAATAAGGGAGTCAGAATAAAGAGCATATTCGACATCTGACTTGCAGTCTGAAAGAGGGAATTAATCCAAGTTTTCTATATTTGAAACATCCTTTCCCTCAGATGATACCTTTGGCTCTTTAAAGAAGGAGAAAGCGATGAAATGTGTAATAGCTGTAAGGCATGTACAGCTTTTCAAAGGCCTTCAGTCAGTAATTCTGGAAAGTTTGTAAACCCAGACCTATGGCTAAATTTGCTGATTACTGTAGGCTGAGTGTCACTATCCAACTATCTGGACATGGAATCTCTGCAGCAAAAACTAATCCTTAGAAACCAACAGTGTACTTAAAAGGACTAAAATGAAATGCAAAAAAAAAACAAAACACTATTGTCACATTTGTAAAACAGATGTCATCTACAGCTTACTTCATAACCAGTTCCCCCTCCAAACAAACAAGGCTGTCAGGGATCTTGGCACCTTGGTCAAGATCTCCTACTCCATAGACCACCATGTAGCATTAGTAAACAAAAAAGTCTTCGATCTAACACAAATGATATCTGAAGGCTTTTCATCCTGGTCAAAATAGTTATTGTCCCACTGTACTCAGTTCTGATTAGACCAGTTGCAGAGTACAATGTCCCCTTCAGCATGTACCTACTCACACAATGCAGAGCTAGGGAGACCCCAGAGGTTGCTAACAAAAAAGAATAGTAGTGGTCTAAAGACATTTGGCTATCACAACAGGTTTGAAGTCTTGTCCCAATACTCAGGTCTCTTAGAGACTCCTAGGTGGAGACCCATGTATTGTATTCTGTGTCATTATTGATCTAACTATCCTTGATCTCTTGCATATCTGCAATACAAATAGTGCCACACACACACACACACACACACACACACACACTAAGTATTTAAATTTTTGCTAACCTATAAATATACACTGAAAGGACAGACATATTACCCAAAACTGTCCTTCTGTGTAAAACACAGTGACACCCTAGCATCCTTCAAGGTGAACCTTGATGACTGGATGGACATCTGCAAATCTTTATATGACCTGTGCTGCTTTGCGCTTCTAGAAGTGGAAGGTACATCATAAAGGTGGGTAATGGCAAGGCACAAATGGTTTCTTGACTTGCATACATTGCAATTCCAATGAACTGCACTCATGAATAGCCACACTCCTATTATCACACTCCTATTGTATGTAGCTATGTCTAAGTAACTTTACACCTCAAATACATTCTTGTACATTGTTCTTACTATAAATTTACTCATTTGTTGAATTGTACTTATTCTTGTATCTCTCCATTCAAATTGTGTATGTTATTCATTTCATTTTTTTTTCTATTTTATGTGTAAATGTAGAGCCAGGCTGAGCCTGAGAATGAGAAAAATGTGCATTACAGCCAGTGCTCTTCCCTGGTTAAAAATGAATAAATAAATATGCAAGTAAATAAATCATATGAATCAAGTATTGATTAGCATACATACACCACTATAAATGGATACACTCAGCATTTACCAGACTTTTTAAGTACCAATGCTCTGGAGCAAACAGTAAAACTATTCATCAGAGTCTGTAATGTCTTTTATTTATTTACTTGCTTATTTATACATTTGTTACAGGGTAGGTAAAGTGGTCTGAAGACCCTTGTCAAGTGCAACCTGGGCAAAAAGGAAAAACAAAATAGTACTTTACAGTAAAGTAAAAAATATTAATAGCAATACAAACACACAATTCTAATAGCATATGTGTTAATTATATTGTAAAAACATTACCAATATCAAGCCAATATGAAGGATTATGAATGACAGATTTTTAATAAAAAAAAAAGTTTAGAATAAAAAGTAGAGATTGGAACCTATACACAATTATTGTAACTGGCTTAGTGAATCGAAGTTAAAGTGAGAAAGAGCATGGTGTTGAAAATAGTATTGTAGGGAGCAAATACTCAAAAGAAAAATGGATAGGTATTAGCTGATGTAGGATACAGCTTTACAAGTTAAGGACAAACACCAGTGAATTAAACTCAATTGATCAATGAGTGTGGCAAACAAACTGTTGTGCAATGAGGAAGTAAAACAGTTGCGGCCGTGCACTTGATTTGGTTCTTACAAAATAAGCACCTGCCTACAACCTCAGTCCACTTGTCTTCATCTCTGGTTAAATCTGACCGCAAATCAGTCATCTTGTTCATCAAGCTCAGTGTGGTACCTCCCCCCAGAAAATGAGACCATCTTTAGTGACTTCTCCAGGATAAATCTACTTCAGCTTATAGAAGATCTAGGCAAAATTCCTAGCAATCCCCCACATATGGCCCCAACTAAGAGAGATGCTGCAATCACCTCTAACATTTACTATCATCTAAACAGCTGAACAGAATGGCCAATCCCCATCCATCCTAAACATAATGGTAAACTCAGGAAAAAACTCTCTGATGGAATGTCTGCATTAATATAGTGTCTGACAAAAGAAGGAAAATAATAGAAAGTTGTAAGAAATCCTCAAACTTCTACCACAAGACCACACTGAAACAAAACAGCAAGAAATTTAAGAGGGCTACCATAACATGCAAAGTGAAGTACAATACCAAGGACACATATCTTTCTTCATTTAACATCAGGAAGTTAAGGAAGAATGTCCAACAAAGTACTTGGAACATCCATAATTATAGCATACAATCTCATTCCAAGGAAATAACCAATAGTTTAGCAGACAAATTTAATGTCAGTTTTACCCCACCTACCCACATTGCTGCCCCCACTGTCCTTAACAAATTAGCCTCAGAATCTCTGTCAAATTCTAAAAATAACACTTCCATGGGACCAGAAAATACACCTGGCTGTATTCTCATCATTGCCAAGTAATGCATTACCTGATCCTCTAATTAAACTGTTCAATCTCAACATAATACTGTTGGATCCAACTCCAGAACTCTCAGAACAGTCCGATCCTGGGGCTCTGAAACTAAAGGAAGGATCGGAGAAGGAGAAAAAACTGTGTGAGCAGTGACAGGAAGCCTCACAGATCTAATAGGGGAGGGAGCCAAGATAACTCCCATCTGGATCTTTTTCACATCATCTTATCCACATCTGCTTCGGAAAAAGACTCCTGGATGACCTGATGGATGAAGTAGTTGATTGAGGTCTGGAATGCTATTTAGGTGTCTGCATAAAAAGAGACTGGAGCTGTGTGGAGATAAGATCTATCAGAAACTCAGGTGAGTGAGCACTCAGCACGTAAGATGTGCTAGGATTAGAATCTGAAGATTTAGGATCCATAATTTGAGTGGGAGGACTGGCTGAAATAGCAATAGGATCTAAAGGCTTTGGGTCCACAGTCTGTCTTTTCAGGTCTGATGAACTCGAATCTGACAATTTGGGAACTTTTGAAGGTGGCTCCAAAGAAGTCTTAGGAGACATCGGAGGTGAACGTTTCCTGTACTCCGACAGAGCTTTTGAAGACTTACTCAGGGTTTGAGCCCCTAAAGAGGAAGATGATGAGGGATGAAGCAAACCTTTACATAAAAGCTTACTCCGTCTGTCAGCTATAGCTCTTAAATTAAATCCTGCACAAATTGTACAGTTTGTATTTAAATGGGCTGCACCTAAGCAAAAGACACACTCCTTGTGGGCATCCGAATTAATGATTTTATGCTCACAAGAAGTGCATTTCCTTCAAACCTACCTGCTTGTCAGCCACAACAGTAAAAATCCACAGGAAAAAATAGCTAAAGGACAGATTGTCTTTTCTTTCTTTTTTTTTTTAAAAAGGCAAAATACCATCAATAGTAAACAAGGAATACCCCGTTTAATGTTTAATAGGGTATGCATTACAGAAGAAAGGAAGAAAGACAAAATACCAGCAATAGTATGTTTGAGAGGTTACTATAAAAATAGTAAGAGCATAATGCAGAAAATCCAAAATTTAGGCTATTAGGAATTAAGCTTAGTAAAAGAGGTATATATATATATATATATATATATATATATATATATATATATATATATATATATATATATATATATATCAGAGGAAAAATACAGATTAAAGGTAATTAAACTTTTTCACTTACAACTATACAAAATAGAAGAAAATGCTGCAAGAGAAGGATCCCACATTTGTGCTTGATGGTAGCAAACAAGATCTGAAGTGTTGGAGACAGACTAGGGCATTGTGGGTAGTGGGAGAAACTTGAGAGTTGGATCCAAAGTCTGTAGTATGCTTTCAAGTCGGATCCGAGGATCAGATCCATAACTCATTCATTGAGGAAGAATGAAAACGGCAACATCCAATCCGTAGTTGTCTATGCACATCTAAAAGATGTAGCATGTACTCTCCCATATTAGAAAAACTAGGGAAGAAAACAGGCAAACAAATTGCTTGATTAATCTTTGATTCAGATACTACCTTAGGTAAGAAGGATGGATTTACCTGTAAAGACAATTCTGTCTTTGTGAAAAATAATGTAAGGGGATTTTGGAAAGTAGAGCTTGGAGTTCAGACATTCACCTTGCAGATTTAATAGCTACTAGGAATGTTGCTTTTCAAGACATGAATTTTAAATCAGATTTGGCTGATGGTTCCAAGGGTTGTTGGGTCAACTCCTGAAGTAAAATTGTTAAATCCCAAGGAGGTGACAGGTCTTTCACTGAAGGTCTAAGCAAGAAGGTGCCTTTTAGAAAAGCCTTGCACAATTTGGAAGAAGCTAAAGAGTAAGCTTTTTCTCCTGAGTGAAAATAATAGCTGCTAAGTGTACTTTGACTGTAGAAAAACTAGAACCCTCTTGAAAAATAGATGCTAAAAACTCTAGAACCGTAAATGGAAGAGCAGTGAGAGGAAAAATTTCCTTCTGAAGAGCCCAAATTGAGAATCATTTCTACTTACTCCTGTAGATCTGCCTTGTAGAAGACAGAAGTAGTCATCTGACTGGGATGGAAAGTCTGGGCTGTTTAGCTATTAATATAACTGGAAAAACCACACAATCAGTTTGAGCCCTGGAATATTGGGATGTTTCATCCAGGAAGGATGCAAGAAAAGGTCTGGACTTGGGTCCAGTGTCCATGGAGGATATCAAAGATGAGATCAAAGGAAGGGAAACCATACATGGTGAGGCCAAAAAGGGGTAATGAGGATAACTGAGCTCTTTAACTGAAGTGCTTTGTGTAAGAATTTTGGAATCTGAAATAATGGGGGATAAGCATAAAGGAGAATGGAGGGCTAAACGTGGACTACAGTATCTCTCAGTGACTCCCCCTGAGGAGAGATTAGGGCAAAGAACCTGCTGCACTTGTAGTGAGGAGATGCAAAATGATTGCACAGCAAGGTTGGCTTCAACGACAGAAAATCCTCTCCCCCCACTGACTGACTGAGAGACCACTTGAGAGGCATTAAAATGGACCAGCTGAGTTTGTTCACTAGTATGTTGGATTTCCCCATAAGAAAGCAGTTGGAGGAGATCGCCCACTGCCACACTCTCATTGCCTCTCGATAAAGGGGGCTAAGACCTGGATCCCCCTGTTTGTTGATGTACCAAGCAACAGATATGTTCAGTTTGAATTGCAATGGTCCGTAAAGGAAGAACGTCTTGAAAGGCCTGCAACACTAGTAAGACTGCTATCATCTCTAGGACAATGATGTGTGAAATGGTCTGTTGGGGAGATCACGTGTCTTGGACCGTCCATCCCAATACATGCCTCCACCCCAACCGGGAGGCATCCGTGGCTACTGGTGAGGACAGAATAAAGGAACAGTCTAGCTAACCTTTGTCCAACTGAACCCACCAATGAAGATGATCCTTGCAGACCCGAGTGAGTTTTCCTGGGAGGGACAAGGGATGATGCAGAACAGACCACTGTATAACTACAGTCCATTGGAGAACATGCATATAAAAATGGGCCGGGCCATTGGAACTAAGGTTATGGTCACTGCCCTTGAACCTAACACCTGAAGGACTAGTCTGCGTGGAAGAGAAGGATGAACAAGCATTTGCTGTACCTGAAACCTGATTGTGTCCACATTATGTACAGGAAGGGAGGCTATCTGAAGTACTGTGTGTCCAACTGGGTACCTATGAAGTACAGGTTCTAGATGGGATTTGAAGGTGTTGATTGAAATGCCTAGCCTATGACAAACTTGGAGGAAATAATCCTTAGACTGTTCTAGGAGATGCTTGGTTTGGGTGGAGAGGTGCCAGTCATCTAGATATGGAAACACTCGGAACCCCAGCAGTCTCAGGTGATCTGTTACCACTGTCATACACTTGGTAAACACCTTGGGATACACATCCTGAAGACTGGCTGAACACATCCAATCATCCTTGCGTAAAAAGGACAGACTGAACTGAACCATTTCCATTTGGAACTTTGACTTCCTCACAAATTGGTTCAGTTTGCTTAGATCCAAAATTGGTCTCCAGTCCGCAGTCTTTGGCACTAAAAAGAACTTTGAGTAAGTTCCGAATCCTCCTTGGTCTGGTGGAACCTCCTAGATGACTCCTTTGTCTATCAGCTTTTGAATCTCTTGAGCTGCAGCTTTTCTCTGACTGGAAGGGACATTGGGAAGCATTTTTTCTTTTGTTTGAAGGAATCTGGAAAAATGGTATGAAATAACCTCTGGATATTATTTTTAGCATCCAAGAATCTTTTGTTATAGAACCCCAGGCATCTGAATGCAAAGACAAGTGCCCCCCAACTGCCTCCAGAGGTGGGCAGTTAGGCAAGCCTTCAGGAACACTGAAAGAGTTTATCTGAAAGGAATCTCAGAAAGCCTGGCTTTGCAGTCCTCACTACTGTGAAGACGGCGTCTTCCATTTGGACTCCCCCCTCTGCCTCTGGAGAAGTTGTACCCACGTGAATCCTGGAAAGACCCCTGGGACTTAATAAACTGCATTTTCTTGCCTCTTTTTTGAATCCGGGAAAAGGATCATTACAGGGTAGAAAAGTGTATCCCTATGGCAGAAAACAACTTTCCATCCTGTTCACTCAAGGAAAGCATTTCTTTAACAGTAGGGCCAAACAAAGATATTCCATCAAAAGACACATTGAGGAAAGAAGACTTGAAAGGCTCCACAAAGTCACATAACCACATCCAGGAATGTCTTCTAATGGCTACGCCTGAACCAGCAGCCCGTGAGGCACCCTCTGCAGCATGGGATATTAACTTCATGAATGCACTGGAAATGGATAATGCAGTATCCAGCTGTGAAGAGGATCTCTTGTAGTCCTCCATGGACATGGACTCCAAGAGGGATTTGGAGAGTTCCTTATATCGCTCTAGTCTTCTGAAGTGTGCTAAGTAATTCAGGGACCTCAAGATAAAGATCAATGAAGCAAATACGTGCTTTTCAAACCTGTCCAATGCCCTGGACTCTCTATTAGGGGGGGTATGGACTGAGAAACTCTGCTCTGCTAGCTCCTTTTAAGTGGTTGCTGCCACAACCATAGCATCAACAGGCACTCCTTTGGTCCAGTGAGGTCTGTCCTTTGGCAGTACCAAAATTTTGTCTGGGCGTCAGGGAATTGGTTCAACAGAATCCAGTTCCTTCCACGCCCAGCAAGATATTAAGTCAATAAGCTCATCCTCCAGGGGAGTCACCCAAGCTTTAGAAGGGCTGGACCCAAAAGCTTCCAGAAAAATGGACTCCTCTGTATAAAAGGCATCTGAAGACCATCCAGCTTTTCAAGAATTTCTAGGATGTCTCTGAATAAGATGTCATCCAGTGAAGATCTGGGGGACCCTTCCCATTCATCAAAGTCAGTATCTTTGGTGAGAGATTCCATGCAGAAATCTGTGTGTCTCCTTTTGCACATTTTCTTATGGGAAGCCACTTCAGTGGGATAGTCAGGAGAGGTATCCTAAGAGAGGGGAAGTTCCTTGATGGGAACTGTCTGGATACTAGATGACAGGGGTTGTTCTGGTGGAACAGGCCTGATAGGATCAGAGCTCACACCCAAAGGAGGAAGGGACATAAGATCCAAGGATGAGAGAGTAATCAAATCTCTTGGTTGACAGAAAGCACTCTCCACTACCTCGAAAGTAAATGGACTGGGAGAAGTTACAACTGGGTGCATTGCAGCCAAAACAGCCAAAGCTACCAAGCCCCAACCTTGTCCACACCAAGGAAGGAGTCTGACCTGAGTTGTCCAATGCCAAAGCTCCAAGGACAAGGATGGCTCTGATAACATTGGAGTGGAATCAACCCCCGGGATCCATTGCCAATACTTTGGCTGTGAGACTCACCCTGATCCAAAGGAACCAGAGAGCAACTAGTCGGTGGTGGGAGTCATCGGAGTCAAAAATTTAGTCTTCTTCAGATCCAATGCCAACACTCTTGGGGCTCTGAAATCATGTGACATATCACAGAAGGTGATATCACTAAGTGAGAAGCGGATGGGAGCCTTGCGGATCTGATGGGAAACAGAACCAGAATAACCCTATCTGAAGCTAAGCTCTGAGGAATTTCCTTGTCATCCTATTCATGTCACCTTCTGACACATTTCTGGAGGACCTAATGGAAGAGGTTGTTGACTGGGATCTAGACTCCTTGGCATCCCTTGGTGAAAAGCAGAACGCAGCTGAGTTGAGACTAGTTTGATGGTGAACCCAAGTGAGCGGGTTTTAGAAAACTTAAGACAGAGTAACAGTCAGATCTGAAGCTGCAGGATCCGAGGGCTTTTTCTTAAGATCCCAAGAACTTGGATCAGAAGTTTTCTGAATTTTTTGAGGAAAATCCAATGAAGACAAAGCCAATGTAGTAGTCTTCGGAGAACAGACAGGGGATTTTTTGTGAGACGCCAACTCCAAAGAGGATTTCATGTATTTTCCAAGGTTTTGAGCCTTTGAAGAGGAAGAGGAGGAGGGTGACAGCATACCCATAAGCACTAACATATAGTGTCTGTCACTAATGGAGCAGTCAGTGTTGAGGTGAGATGCTCCAAGGTAGTAGATGCACTCCCTATGAGCATCAGAATGGGGTATCTTATGCCTACAGGAAGTGCACTTTTTAAAGCCTGTTGCTTTTTTGGCCAATTAAAAACAGGCCTTTAAAGGGGGAACGTAACAAAACAGTACGTAAAGGAATTTTTTTCTAATAGAGGTATGAGGACTACCAACAATGGTAGAAAAGTCAGAAAAAAAGAAAAGACAGGTACTAACTACGGTACGACAAAAACTACCAAAAGGTAGAGAAAGGATATAAAAAGAGTAATCAGGAGAAAACTCGTATATAACTATTAGGAGAGGGATGGACTGAGTAGACTATAAAAGATAAAAGGGTTAAATAGGGTAAGTATTCACAAAAAACTGCTAAAACTCTCCAAATTATCTCTCATAAGGGGATCCATGTGTATGTAAGATGGCAGTAAATGAGATCTGAGGTACTGTTAGCTGACTGGAGCATTATGGGTAGGAGAAGGAGCTCGAGAGTTGGATCCAAAAGTCTAGTGTATGTGTCCAAGTTGGATCTGATACCTACACTTTGAGGAACGAATGAAAAGGACTACATCACATCAACTGCTAAACTATCTCCTACAAGAAGTATTCCTATCCCCCATGCAACATGGCTTCTGTCCTTCCCACAGTACTAACCCTTGGAACCTATATAGACATTGTCAATAAAGCTAGAGATAATGGAAAACTAGTCTCCTCATTTCTAGACTTGTTTAAAGCCTTCGACACAGTTTGTCACCTCAAACTTCTACTTCAAATGTCCACATTAGGTCTCTCTCAGGCAACTCAGCTATGGTTCAAAAGCTACCCATCCAAAAAGTAGTCAGTAAAATGGCAATCCACCCTCTCTTCATAACTTGCATTCACCACTAGTGTACCACAAGACTCTATCCTTGGCCCCCTCCTCTTTAATATTCTCACCAGCACCCTCCACACACCCATACAACAAGCCTCCCTAATACAGTACGCAGATGACTCCACACTCATTTGCACATCTGACAATGTGGTGCACCTCCAAAAAATTGCTCAGGAAGTTTTAACAGTGACTGAAACATGGCTTTGTTACTCAGAACTCATGCTCAACCCTAAAAAAAAAAAAAAAAAACTTCTACCCCCCCCCCCCCCCCAATCCCTCTCCCATGAAAAAAACAAAATTTTAAGTCTTTTCTCTTGATAACAAAACCACTGACATCACTTCTCATTGAAAATTATTTGGGATGATAATCTTAAGTTTGATTTAAAGGATAAACTTACTTAAACTATAAGTCAAAGCTTAAGAGCAGTCGTTCCCGTCTGACACACAAAGTGGCAAATGAGATCTGAGGTAATTTAGTGAGGAGCATTAGGGGTAAAGCCTAGCTCGAGAGTTTGGAAGGTGCAAGCTGAAATAAACGGTTGAATTGGTTCCAAGGCATGGAACCAAGCTCCAAAATCAAGGATTACATGAAGATTGACAATGTCAGATCAACTGGTTCATCCTAGATACATTTTCAGAAAACGTCTTCCAAGATATCACCAGAAGAAACACTCATCAGACTCAGAAAATGTCACCTGATGAAAAAAACAGAAGTTGTTCCACCAAATTAATTTCACTATTCATTATACTTGGAATCTTTGCAAGTAAAACCAGAATTAGAGGGGACAAGAGTCTGAGCTAAGCCCAATAAATTATTCCTGTCTAAAGTAACTGAGACCGGGGAAGATAAATGTTTAATGTTCTGTTTCTTTTTAACACAAATTTCAATAGAAACAGAACAACTCCTATCAGGCACATCTCCATGAGGAACAGGCATCCCAGCCCAGCTAGGCAGAGAGGCATTTACCGCCCCTTCCTCTGAGACCAAGAACAGTGGTTCTCTCATGCCCACTAAGGACCCTTCAACAGCCGCAAAGGATGTTTCTAATCCCTGGTCCAAGGTAGCTGAATGAACTACATCAGAGGAAACCAAAGATAATAATCAGTGGTCTTAGGAACCAGAAATGGCTACAGCAGAGTCACCCATCTGCAGCTGAGGCAGATTCATAATCTGCTGAATGGGCAAAGGCTGTCAGGACATTTTCTTTGTTTTGTTTTGTGACCAGGGGAAGGAAGAATAGAAGAACCGTTTACTCATTCTATGGTAAAGCCAATAATGAAGACTTAAGTTCAGGTATCACTGACAGCAGCAGTCAATAAAACAGATAAATATCAAAAAAGTAGTTTAATAAAGGTTAAAAAAAAAAACAAAAAACAAAAAGCAAAATTACACTACACTAAGTTTTTACAGTAAAAAGTAGAACCACAGACTGCATATTTGGCAAACATAAATATATTCCCCCCAATGTTTCCTTGTGAATTACTTATCCGGCCTCTCTTCCCAATCCTTTCTAACCTCCTCTGATTAATTCTTATAGTTATCATGCGATATTTTATATACTTTACTAATAAATCTTTTTTAAGGGCAGGTTCTGTTCTGCATTCTACTAAAACTCTATCAGTGCTGGTCTTTCATTTAAGACCCCCCTATTTCTTTCTCTTTGCTTATACTCTGACATCAATCCTTAACAGAGAAGGCAATATCAAACCTGCAGTCAAAATAAACTTGGCATCATCCCATTCTATTACCTTTCCCTCTCTAGTTGTTTGCTCCGAATACCTTGGTTCCTTTGCCAGGTTTCTCCAATAAATTCCAGTCCCCTCTTGAGTATTGTCCTGAATCTCTAACTGCAGTCATCCCTATCGGCAGAATCTCCTTTCTCCATTCCCATGTCGGCTTAGGCCTTAGAATACCTTCTGTTACTTTATGAGTATAATATTCTGTATGATTATTATTTTCCTTTGTTGAGCCCCCCCCTCCCCAGTTTCCTCATCATCCCTTTCCACTTTGAATTATACTTTTCTGCTTGAGCTATGTATAGGAGCCTTAACCATGTTGCTCTGAAATACCCCTTCAAATTGTGAAATCCCAAACTGCTTTGTTCTACTGGAAGAACCAGTTTATCCCACTTAACTCTTGCCATCTTCCCCACCCAGATAAAATCCTTCAGCTATATAATAATTGCTATCCACAACTACTCTTCTGTTTGAAAAAAATATGCCTGACCTGTGTATAAGACTAAAGGCACTAAAAACATTTTAACTGCTTGTATCTTACTATCCATATCACAGAGCTTCCATTTTCTCAGTTTTTGTATTACCTTTTTAGTCTCTTCCCATAAATCCTTAGCTGCCACACCAGAATCCTTTTTAATCCATACTCCTAAGTACTTCATTTTATCATGTCCCCATAAATATGGATATTGCTGAACCAATTCATGTAGAGGTACAAAATTTACCACTATTGCCTTTGTTTTAGCTTCATTAATTTTGTATCCCAAAAAGATTTGAAACTATCTCAAAATGTTCCACAACACTGTAATGTCCTTTTCTGGTTCTGTCAGGTATAACATAATATCTGCAAATAGAGCCAGCTTTCTTGACTACCATGCCAATTATATCCTCGAATTTCTGAGCCCTTTATTTTCTTTGCCATTGGTTATAAATATAATGCAAATAACAAAGGGGAAAGAGGACAACCCTGCCTGGTTCCTCTGCTCAAGCAGAAATTATGAGAGCAGACCCCACCCACTTTAATTTTCACCTCCAATCTCTCATATATCCTCCTAATCAACCTTATATTTTTATCAGGGAATGCAAATGCTTCCATTGCCCTGCTCATAAAGTCCCAGCTTACTCTGGTTTTCTCTGCATTAAGACCCACCAACAACTGCGGTATTTTATTATATTTTGCTTCCCTCCAGATCATTAATGTTCTGTAAAACCACACTGATCCATAGCTATCAATGTTGGCATCACGTTTGCCATTCTTTTAGCCATTACAGCTATATACATTTTATTATCATGGTTTAGTATTCAAATTGGCTTGTATGAAAACTGGATCTGATTGATCTTTACCCTCTTCAGGTATTACAGCCACCACTGCTTTCATTCAGGATGTTGGTACTTCTCCTCCTCTTAAAGATCTTAAAGGTTTTAACAGTGTTTTATCATTTTTCCCTCCTAGCTTCCAAACTTCTACAGGAATACCATTTACTCCTGGGGACTTTCCGGTAAATTGGCTATAGATCACCATTTTTATCTCATCCTATCCAAACTGTTAGAGCCTCACCTACCTCTAACCTTGGCATATTTAATTCTTCCATAAACATTTCCATTTGTATCTTTTCTTGATTTCCATATTTCTCTGCTTTATACAGACTTTCATGGAATTTCCAAAGTATTTTAATAGCTCTAAAGGATCTGTTATTACCTTCCTTGTTACAGGCTCTCTTAGCTTGGAGACAGCCCTTTCTACTTTCTGTTGCCTAAGGCGTTGTGCTAAATGTATTTGTGCTCTAGACTTACTATCAAAAACAGTTGCTTAACAGTAATATTTCTAAACTCATGTATAATATTGAGGTAATCCCTGATTTTCTGTTTAGTATTCCGTACTTGGTCCTCTTCTTGTTCTGTGACATTCCCTTATTCTGCAATGCTTCAACATTTGTTCGTCCCCCTAAATAATTATTGTTACTTCTTATCCATGTCACCCTTTCTATTTCCAAGTTAATTTTATCCCACCCTGCAGCTATATTTTCCAAAAAAAAATTTTGTCTTCTGTAATAGCTCCCGAATAATTCCCACTACCCATTCCTTAAATTCCTCTGTTTTCACAGATATGTGGGAAAGCACCAGTGTCTCATTTTTATTTCATTATCCTGTGTTTTTATTTTAGTTATTATTGGTGCATAATATAAAACAGTTATTGGGTGTGTATTAAGACCTTCAATTAAATGTACATTTTTCTGTGAAACGTAAATTCTGTCTAGCCTAGCACAGTTTTTGTATCTTGGGGAATAATATAGAAATTATATATAAATTCACTCCAAACTCCTAGTACTGAATTCACATCTTTCATGCCAAATATTTTCATAAATTTCTTCAAACGTCTACCCTCCTTTATTATGCTTTCCCTTCTGGGCCCTGCAGACACATCTTTACTACTGCAAATCAAATTCCAGTCCCCACCTATAAGTGATATATATATATTATTTCTCCTAGAATTTTCTTGAGTTCCATTACAGCAGTTTTAGATGGAATATAAATACATGCCAATATAATCCTCCTCCCTTGCAAGTATTCCCTTTGTACCACAAATCTACCATTATTATCCTTTTATCTTCTATCACTGTTGGAGCTCATCTTGCAATTAATATAAGTACTCCTCTTTTCTTTTGTCCCAGACATTCCACTGAATAACCATCCTGAAACCAGTCTATCAAATTCACATGCTCAGTTCTTTCCAAGTGTGTATCCTGTAGCACAGCTATTTACACTCTACATTTTGTTTTATTGAAAGTCAAGTCGTCAAAAAAAAAAACACTACCCTAAAAATTATTAATTTAACACTAACACACAAAAATATGTACATCTTCAAATACTGAAGTTTTACTCTCCTAATAGGAACAAATGTCCCAAACTGACAGCCATACCCAGAGATTTGAGTTAACTTAAAATAAAGAAAAAAGAAAAAAAACAGGCACACCTGTTTATAATAGTATCCCAATTATACTTAATTACACTTAAAATTGCTGAGAAAACTTTACTTTATAGCAAGCAAAGCAACTCATGCACTATAAAAATAGTACTATTAAGAAACAATTTTGCTTTACTTGCAGTTAACTTTCACCCTCCTCTTCCCCTTCTTTAAGTATTTTTCTGAACATTAATGACATGAAGTAAGGCATATGCTTTGGAGTCCCCCACAAGTCCAACAAAGTCCAAAAACGTCCAATATTTCCAGATTTTCTTCTTCTGTCATATTTCACAAATATCAATTTCCAACTTACTGGTTTTATTCCTGTTCATCTCCATCTCCCAAATCTTGTCTCTGCTTCTTTTCCAATATACTCTCTATTCTTCTAGTCAAATGACATGCTTCCTTCCTTCTCTCCAGCATTTTCCATTGAAACATTAGAAAAGGTTTCACTGACATAGTTTTTCTGTGGTCTTATTACTAGAAGAACAAGAAGCAGAATCTCCTGTTTCACTGCTCACTTTTTGTAGGACAAACTTATGCATTTCCTCCTAAGCATGTACTTCATCAAAAAATGATTTTGTTCCTCCAGGAAAGAATATTTTGAAGATAGCTGGGTACAGCAGTTTGAATCTCATGCCTGCTTCTTGATATTCCCTGAACAGTGAAATACATTTACTCCTCTTCTGCCTGGTGTACAATGAGTAATCCTTCTCCACAAACACTCTGCTGTCTCCCACTTTTAGTACTCTGTCCTTCTGCTACAGTTTTGTCAGAATCATCTCCTTCTATCAGTAGGAGTTGCATCTTTATTATTAAAGGTCCTGGTTACTTTCTTACAGCCAGGTTTTGAGCACACACACAATGTGCCCTTTCAACTAACAACTCCTACTGTGAAATACCCGTCCAGTTACATATTTGTGCTTTCATAAAATTAATACAGCTTGTCTGTCACAGCTAAAAATCCCAGGTTTTCGCTTAGTGCTCTGCCTCTAATTCTATTATTTTTTTATGCATGTCTTCTTGAGCAGTCTCAAATTCAGCCAGCATTTTCTTAATTTCAACCTCTGATTTTTGCAGTGTTATCGCTCCATCTGAATAGCTTTAAAGCTTCTTCCATTTTTCCAGCCTTTTGTTGTTTGAGTTGATATACTACAACAGTGTTTTGTTTATTTTAACCAGGTCTGTGTGCAGTTGTCTTATACTGTCCTCTAAGTTACTAGAAGTCATGTCTGGAACTTGCACTGCTTTTTGCTGAACAGATGCAAAACTTTTCCTAGTCAGTGTTTTTTCCTCAACTTTTGTAGTTGATTTTTTTTTCAGGTCCTCTGTATTTCTTTTTTTTTCTTGGCATCCAAGCAGTGCACTTAGCTAGTTACTGAAATTTACCCAGAAACACAAAAGTCTACTGGTCTTGTCTGCTGAGTTTCTGTTTTCACACTGGGAGAGCTGAAATTAAGCTGTTACTCAATGTGCAGCCATCTTGGAAACAAGAGACCAGTTACTCCCATTCTTGATAATTTCTGATGCTCTTCACCTTTAACCTCTGCTGGCCTCTGTCCTAATTGCTAGTCCCACATTTCTATTTAGACACACTGCACCACTGTTTATTTTTCACTGTTTACAACCATGGGTATTCCATCACTGATCCATTCCCACGGTTTTCTACTCTGTCAATTTGCTCCCAGACTCCTAACTCATCCTTTACCAACTCCCTCAGCCCAATATAATGCACTCTTCTAAAATCAGACTCCATTTGCCATTGCCTTTTTATTTATTTTTTTTTTTTCCTTTCTATCCTGCTTTAAACTATACACTGGCATGATCACTACTGGCAAACAGTGCCTTAGTATGACGTTATTGAAAGTTTCTGCATCATTTAAGACCACCTCCATAATTCTTTCTTGTACAGTTCTGCACCAGCTGGGTGAACCAGTCATGAACCAAGACCTAAATTCCCTTTACCTTTCTGTCCATAACTTGGAATCTCCCACTCTACTGCAGGCAGACTCATATCCCCCATGAGTATAATCATCTTCCTTCAACCTTATTCTTATTTTTTATTCCTGTCTTACATCCTCTTTTCTTGTTGTATCAGGTGGACAAAGCACTGTATCAGCCTACCAGCTCTCCTCTTCCATCCCTTTTCTTCTTTAACTGCTAGGGCACATAATTTAGCTTCTAATCTTGATTGTACCCTTGTTCCATTCCTAGTTTGGTGCTATTCCTTCTCTCTGAACTCATGACTGATGTCCCTCTTCATACAGACTGCAACTCCAACTTTATCTCTCTCTCTCTGCTCTGTATCATTCCTAGACCACCTATACCAGGCATTTCCAGGTCCCTTCCCATCTTGGCATTATCCCATGTTTCTATGCATCAAGAAATGTCCATCCTCTCATTGTTTAACTTCTTCTGGCTCCCCTATCAACTTACTCAAAGTTCTTTTACATTAGAACCAGCCATAGTTTGAGTCACTCTTCTTTGTTACACTGCTATGTTCTGCATACCTTTTTATATTATGTCTACTGTCAAAAACCTGTGCCTCTCTACTGCATTTGTCACATTCCCTTTCCCTTTTATCATAGTTTAAAGGTACAATCATTGAGATTCATCTTTTCTTCCAAGACCAAGTATATTTCCCTCTTCTGGGCAAAAATATAGCCTGTCCCTTGCACAAAGCTAATCTCTTCAACATCGCCACCCATCTTTTTACCAGCTTTAAGTCTATCTTTTTGTTGTACACCACCACATTCCCTAATCCTCTTTATAAGTACATGCTTGCGGCATTTCTGAGAATGTTACCTTCAACCTTCTTTCTTGATATCTCTGTACCATCTCCACAATCCTGCTTGTTGCCAGCACAGCTGTCTCCTTGACAGATCACTGATGCCTATATGCACCATTACACATGTTTACCCCTCTTCATGGGTAATCACTTTGTTCACCTCCTCACAAGTTTTACTCAGTATAAGCCCTTAAGCCACTTTCACTAATATTTGATTTCCCCTTGCTAGCATGATTAGACTCCTGACTTCCTGCTGTGACTAAATCTGCAATCATCAAAACCCTGTTCTCATACTCTGCACTGGTTATCCTCTCTCTCTTTTTTTTTTTGCACCATGCCACCGTCCCAACTATCTGTAACACTTTCACTTTCACCATTTTCTGGATTCCTCACTGTACTCCACAATGCAATAAAAAATAACCACAGTATATGAGAATTTTAAAATGCTTTTAACAAAGAAAAGACAGAAACTGAAAAATGTGAATTGCACTCCAGACTAAAAGAAAATATAGTTGTATAAGAATTCACCATAACAGTTGATGTCCTACTGATCACTGTTGCAGTATTCCTGATAAATGCGCTGTCAATACTGACATCCGAAGTACCAATGCTTTACCTTCCCTAGGTCATACATTCAACATATGACTTCATCTCATATGCACGGAGGTATAAAGATGGGTTTACTTCATAACATTGAAATTTCATAACGTTGAATTTCATAACATTGAGACCATAACATCGAAAATTCAAAACACTGAAAATCCAAAACATTGAAAACTCATAACATTGAAAGTGTGCTTCATAACATTGAAATCTACATTGCACAAGTAAATAATATCACCTCCACCTATAAACACACCTAACTAGCAAACACACTTTCTACTACGTTTTAGTGTATGGTGATTGTGATATAGTGAGGTTAGGAAATTAAATTTTTTCCACTGTAGTGCGATCTTGGAGTTGGAATATTTAATTTATGGGGGGGGGGTTGCCCCCCCCCTGCAGAAACATAATAGAAAGTGTGTTTGTTAGTTAGGTGTTGTTATAGGTGGAGAGGATGTTATTTGCATATGCATTGTAGTTTTCAATGCTATGAAGCACATTTTCAATGTTCTGAGTTTTCAATGTTTTGGGTTTTCAGTGTTTTGGGATTTAGATGTTTTGGTCACAATGTTATGAAATTCAGTGTTATGAAATTTCAATGTTATGAAGCAGACCCATAAAGACATAAGTACAAGTGTGGATTCTCAACACTATCTCCAAGCCAGCAGCCTAACAACTACTGAGAGATGAAACAGATCAGCTAAGAGAGGTGTATCTCAAATTGGTAAGAATACTACCCCATACCCATGTAAGATAGCAAAGGCTAAGAACAGGCAACTAAAGACCAAGGTGAGATAGAGGTGAGAGGATGAAGGGTGAGATGGAATACTGCAGCAGTGACCAGTAGGACACCTATTGTTATGATAAGTTCTTACACAGCAGCACTATGTCTTGACTGAAACCACTGTTAAGTATTCCAGACCAATGGGTGATTCTCAGAGCCAAAGGCAGTAAGGGTAGTTAGCTACTACGTAGAAGAGATCTCCAACAACCCATACAGGACCGATCTAGCAAAGGGTGCCCTGGACTTGGAGAATGCATCAATTTTGTAGTGTTTAGTTAAGGTGTTTACACAGGAGTGAAGTACCCATCAGCCCCTGAGGAAGCAATTGCCCTAGTGGAATGTGCTGTAGGGGCAGGAAGGCAGGGACTTGTCATTGTAAGAGTAGCAGAATGAGACAGCCTTAGAAATCCAGGAAGCAATAGTTTCTTTGGAGACTGGCTGACCCAGCTTAGAGGGCATAAAAATATGAAAAGCTGGTCAGCCTTTCTGAAGGATTTAGTTTTGCCCGAGTAAAATCTGAGCTGCCTCTGGATGTCCACAGAATGCAACAGCATTTCCCTCCTGTTAGGTAGAGTAAGCTTTTCCAGCACAAAATTAAGATCCCAAGGGGGAGAACTGGGTTTCTTAGGGGATGGGTTAAGGTGCATAACCCCTCTGAGAAAAAGCTTGACCTATGTCCTAGTTATAAGTGCAGGGCTAACAGGAAGGCAAGCATTAATGGCAGAAAAATGATCTTTTATAAAAGTTTGCGCCAAGCCTGGTCGAAGAGGTTCACATAGGTATTACAGAACCATAGGAACCTGTACTAAGAGAGGATCCTGACTCTGTGTGTAGCACCAGAAGGAAAACTGCTGCCACTCTGCAATGCAAGATTTTCTAGTAGTGGGTCTCCTAGCCTCTTGTAGGACTTATACCACTTCTTCAGAGAAAAGATGCCTTTGAGAGACTAAGATTAAAATCCTATCATCCACAGGTTCAGGCTGAGAGAGATGAAAGATTTGGGTGGAGCAGCAATCCTTTTTTCTGAGTTATAAGGTCTGGCTGTAGAGGGACTCTCCTATAATTTCCCTCAACTAAGTAAAAAGGAGGGAGAGCCAATATTGCCTCAGTCAAAATGGAGCCAGTAAGAGGAATCTGGATGTCTTCCTTGTATGCGTCCAGAAAAATATTTGGGAAAAGAGGCAAAGGACAGAAGGTATAGAAAAACTTCTTTGCCCATAGGAAAGAGAAGGCATCTGTCCACCAGGCAATGGGGCAAGGGTTTCTGGTGCCGAACAGAAGGTGCTGATGGTTGTTTGATGAAGCAAAGATGTCTATCTGAGGGGCGCACAGCTAAACAGTAATGCTGTGGAACACCTCCCGGTTCAGAGTCCACATGAATGGGTCCTCCAGTGAGTGACTTAAGCAGTCTGCTAGTACATTGTCTTGAGAAGAGATGTTTGTGGCTGTGAGAGTGATGTTCATTCATGTTGCTAAATTCCATGCCTCCTGTATCAACCTACATAGTTGGTAAGACTTGGTGCCTTCTCGCTTGTTTATGTACAACATGATTTTGGTGTAGTCTGTGAACACATGGAGAGGTCCCGGTTTCCAAATGTGGGTAAAAATCTGTAGGGCTTGCATAACAGCCCTCAATTCTTTTACGTAGATGTGTTCCTTCAGTAAGTGGGATTGCCATTCTCCCTGCATTCAGTGATATCCTGTCCAGGCCCCCCATACCTTGTCTGAAGTATACCCGTGGACCTTTTGGAAAGGAAGTGAAAGGTAATTCTGGCTTGAGTTTGTCCTGTTCCTTTCACCGAGTTAGTTCCTTCTTGATACAAAGAAGGAGGGGATCAGTGTGGGTAAGGGGTGGCAGTGTTGGGACCATACGGACTTCAGATACCACTGGAATTTCCTCAAGTGAAGTCTGATCACTGGAAGCATAGGAATGGAGGCTGACATAAATTCCAAGATCCTTAGCATTTCCCTTGTGGAGCAATGGGATGTGGAAGAAAGGTCTTGAAAGTATTTGGTCAGACTGAGGACCTTCTGCGGAAGGAAGACATCCATTTTCTTTGTGCCAAGTCTGCATTCCAGTATGTAGGGACCATGTGTGATTTTTGGTAGTCTATGGTAAAGCACAGACCTGTTAGAAAATGAAGAGTGAACTGAAGATGCTGATGAAGGATTTCCAGAGGAGGAGCCTGGATCAGAAGGTCATCCAGAAGGGGAAAATGTAAATTCCTTGAGTGCGACAGAAGGCTACTACAGGTGCTAGGCACTTTGTGAACACTCTTGTGGCTGTGGAAAGACCAAAAGACAGAGCAGTAAAGTGAAAATGTGAGAAGCCAGAAGAACAACTGAGAAATCTCCTGAAGGAAGGACAGATAAGGCTGTGTAGGTAGGTGTCCATCAGATCTAAAGACACTAGGAAAGCCTGTGGTAGAATGAAAGGAAGAAGCATCTGAATGGAGAGCATTCTGAAAGAGGAAGCCTTCTGATATTGTTCAGGGTAGACAAGTTTAGAATGGGTCTCCACTGGCCGTTTTTCTTGGTACTAGAAAAATCTTGGAATAAAACCCTTTTCGTATGAATTATTTTGAGATTTCTTTGACAGTCCCTTGATTCAAGAGGTCTTGAATAATGGAGGCTGTAGATCAGAGTGTGTAATATACCTTTAAAAAGCTTACCAGTAAGCAGGCATGTGCATATAAGTAAGGAGCATATGCAAGCAAGTGTGTCATTTTGTAGTGAGCAGCCGAGGTGTAAGCATGCATATGTGTAGTAGTTTAGTTAGTTAGATAGTTTAAGTTTAATGTTCCTGCTATCCATCCTGATGTGTTATACATCATATATATACATATATATATATATATATATATATATATATATATATATATGTAATAAACTACTTAAACACCCAGGCTCATTGTCTTATTGAATATACAAGACAAGTGACAGCGGTCAGAAGGGAAATTTGGTTTTGAGGAGGTGGAGGCATGAGTGCTTCCCCAAGACATGACATAGCCATCTTTGATGATGGAGAGATTTGAACAGATTGGCCACCTGAGAGCCAAATAGTAAGTCTTTGCCTAAAGGTGAATCTAGAATTTTAGACTTGAAATCCTCAGGCATAGGCTGACTGTGAAGCCATGCATATCTACTGATAACAGATCCAGTGGTAGCTGCCCTAGAAGAAGCATCTACAGCATCACAACTACACTTAATGCTGTGTCTGGCAATCTCAGTGGCTTGTGAAAGTAAGCTCTGCATCTGCTACTTAGTTTGCTAAGGCAGGATCCATGATAACTTTGTTCAAGAAGGTCAGAACACAGATCAAATACTCATTTGAGTGTGGCAATTAACTGCCCGAAAGGTAAGGGTAAGCAGAGATGCAAACCTTCTTTCCCCATCTATCCATACCCCTATTGTCTTTGTAGGTAGGGCATTAGCACTGAGTAACAGCTTAGATGGCTTATCGGAAGAGACAGAAACTGTCATGGGTCTGTCATTGGGTTCTTTTTTTTAAGCACCCTTACTGAAATATCACTTGTGACACAGGCAAATTTACATTTATACAAAACACTGTATTAAATTAACATTACATTTGACATATATTGCTATATGTCATATAACCTAAGCAACATTACATAAATTATTCAATTCAAGACCCTTTTTTTACACAAGAAAAAACTTTATTAAACCATAACTTATGACATAAGCAATCATACATTTATATAAATGAAAACAAATCACACCGACACAATCCTAGTCACAAGCATTTTACATCACAAACCATACTGTCACATTCGCAGTTGTAAACATTACAGATCACTTATAATCTATCCAATCATTTTCAGTCAAACATTACATAACTCATTTAAGTCCTGCCTTGTTTTAAACCTCATTCCTCCCCTGTATGTATTGTTCCCACAATTCCTGTTTTCCTGTGTAGTTTGCTCCTACCCTTTTCTAAAGATCTCAATTACAGTTTTTTTTTTATTTCAATTCCAGTTGTTTATCTCTGTTACTATATTAACTACTTTTAATACATGCTGGTTTAAATTTTGATTTCCATTTTCTAGTAATTGCTTTTTTGGCAGCCACTATAATTATACACAGCAAGGCCTTAGCATGTCTAGGCAATTCCGACTCTGTATCACAGCTCAGAAAAATTACCTCCCTCGTCACACCAATCTGCCCACCCAACATCTCCAACAGTCATCCCACAGGGAATCCTTAAAGTCAACCAACCCACCGCACTCCAAAAAATATTTTCCCAAATAGCTTTTTCTTCCCCATTACACCTCCAACGTTTGCAGGTCTACCTGAGGAAAAATTCTCTGGAATCTACCTGAGGTATAAAAATACCTATGTAAATATTTCCAAGCAAAAATCTTAAAACTTCCAGATTTTGCTGCACATTTGGGAGACATACTTATATCCTCCCATTGTTTTTTTGTGAATTGCTTATCTAGTCTCTGTTCCCAGTCTTTTCTAACCTCCTCTGACTGATTCTTATAGTTACCATGTGATATTTTATATGCTCTACTAATTATTCCTTTTTTTAATGGCAGCATCTGTTCTAGATTCTAATAAAGACTCTACTAGTGCTGGTCTTTCTTTTTGCCTATACTCAGACATCAATACTTGACAGGGAAGGCAGTCGCTAACCTGCAGTCCAAATCAATTCTTGGCCTCTTCCCATTCTATTACCGCTCCCCTCTAGATATTTGCTCCCAATACCTTGGTTCCTTTGCTAGTTTTCTCCAATAAATTCCAGCCCCCTCTTGCCTATCTGTATCCCTAGTTGCAGTCATCCCTATCAGCATAATCGCCTTTCTCCATTCCCGTGTTGGCTTAGTTCTTAGAAAACTTTCTGCTACTTTATGGATATAATATTTTGTATGATTATTATTCTTCTCCTTAAAGGCCTGCATCCAAAATCTTAGTCTCTCCTTGGTTCTTGAGCTTCCTCCCTGATTCAACATCATCCCTTTCCACTTTGAAAAAAATATATATGTCTTACCATAACATTCCATCTGTGTTGTTGATCTTCTTTCATTCATCACTGATGGGTTCAGTTCTGAGCCCTTGGAACTGAGTCAGCCTAATAGCAAGCTCGCGCCAGTCAAAAAAATTCTCGAGTTAAGCTTACCCATAGTGCCCTTCTCCCTGTTACCTCAGATCAAGTTTGCCCATCTTGTACTAGTAAAGCAGAGGCCATTTCTGTGCAAATGCCCTAACTCACCACTTTGACCCAAAGTATCCCCAGGAGCCTTTGGAGGGGGAAGGAGGGTGGGAAGTGATGAATGAAAGAAGATCAATAACACAGATGGAATGTTATGATAAGACAAAACTCCTTTATCGGATGTTGTTAATCTTCTTTCCATTCATCACTGATGGGACAGAATCCCCAGCTACCTTGTGTTCCTTGGGCAGCACTTATGGAAGAACGTTCCTGAGCACCACTGAGCTGAAGGCAGCTCTCCCTCAGCAGACTGCATCCAATTTGTAATGATTATTAAAGTGTGGGGGTTAGCCCATGTGGCCGCTGTGCAATTATCATCCATAGAGGCTCTTGAATGGAAGGCTACAGATGTTGCCATATATCTGGTAGAATGGGCTTTAACATTCTGTGGTATAGGTTTTTTTGCAAACAAATAAATGTAGCTTATGCAGTCCCTTAGCCATTTTGATAAAGTGACTATGGAGACAGAATTTCCCATTCTAGGGTCAGAGAAGGAAATGAAAAGTTTGTCAGCTTTATGTATTGCTTTGGTTCTGTCTAAATAAAACCTCAGTTGTCTGTGTACATACAAAGAATGTAGACAGTTTCCCCCTTTATTAGTAAAATGTGGGAAAAATACTGGCAAATCAATGGTCTGACTGATGAAAAAATTTGAAATAACTTTGGCGAGAAAAGAAGGGTTTGTCTGGAGTGATACTCTGTCCTTGTGGAAGATTAAATAGGGCCTCTTAATGCATAATGCCTGAAGCTTTGAGATTCATCTGGCTGATGTGATGGCTACCAGGAAAAGGGACTTCCAAAATAAAAAATTGAGGTCACACTTCGCTGCAGGTTCAAAAGCAGGTTGAGTTAAGGACTGAAGAACTAATATGAGGTCCCATAGTTCTTTAGGTTGTCTGATTGGTGGCCTAATGTGAGCGATCCCTTTAAGAAAGGTTTTGCATAACCGAAGCGAGATGAGGGGAGAATTATCCAACCCATCATGAAAGTTAGAGACAGCTGCTAGATCTATTCGTATAGTAGAAGCTGCAGCTCCATCTTCGAAGAATTTTCTCAGATATTGTAAAACTGCTGTAACTGGAGCCGAGTACGGGTCTAGCCTCTTTTTCTTAAACCAAATAGAGATCCTCTTCCACTTGTCTAGATACAGTCTTCTGCTGGATGGTTTGTTAGAGGCCAGGATAATGTCACATACAAGTGAGGAAAGGTTATCCTGCCTGGCAATTAACAGAAGTGGAGAAAAGTACAGTTTTGTACCTACCATAAATGTAGATGTCCGATAGATATGCAACTGCAGTCCTTACATATGGGTTGTCCTGCCTCAGGCAGCCCTTCGGTCGGCCGGATTCCAAAGTCTGGGTCCGGCGTCGGCTGATGTCACCTCTTCCCCGACGTCAGAGCGACTGGGGTATAAAAGCATCAGTCGACGCCATCTTCTTCAGTGTTTCTTGCCCCAGATGCCAGGTGCCCTCCAAAGAAGGCTAAAATTAGAGACTGGATAAAAAATTCCAGACATGCACAACAGTAATAAACAGATACACCATAACAGGTTTCCCCAGCTAATTTGGAAAAGGGGAGTGGACCCAAAAAAGATAATTTACAGAGGGGTAGGAGGGAGGGAAAACCTGACTGCAGTTGCATATCTATCGGACATCTACATTTATGGTAGGTACAAAACTGTACTATGTCCTTCAAGAATGCAACTGCAGTCCTTACATATGGGTTGAATACCATAGCCAAGCTGGGGGTGGTAGGATCTAAGACAAAGATGGTGTAGCTAAAATGGCCTGCAGGACTGCCGAAGCAAAGCCTGCTCGGGATCTGGAATATAAAGGCAGGTTGTAGTGTTTAGAAAATGTATGCACGGAGCTCCATGTAGCAGCTTCTAGAATGTCCTTTGTAGCCACCCCTCTTAAAAAGGCTGTGAAGGTGGCTATAGCTCTGGTGGAGTGTGGCCTGATATTGGCTGGCACACCTTTTCCATGGAAAGAGTAACAGAATCTGATGCAGTGTCCAATCCATTTTGAAACTGTTTGTTTGGAAAATGCTTTTCCTTGTACTCCAGCAGCGTAAGCTACAAATAGTTGGTCAGACTTTCTGTTGGCTTTTGTTCTGTCCAAGTAGTAGCGCAATTGTCTGTGTATGTCCAAAGTGTGCAGCAGCTTTTCTCCTTTATTTTGAGGATTGGGAAAGAAGGTAGGCAAGTGAATTGCTTGATTTAGAGACACCCTGGATATCACTTTTGGCATGAATGAAGGATTGGTTCTTAAAGAAACTCTGCCCTGATGAAAAATGAGAAATGGAGGTACTGCCATGAGGGCCTGTATCTCCGAGACTCTTCTTGCTGAGGTAATTGCCAACAGGAAAACTGTTTTCCAGGAGAGAAATTGCAATTCTGAAGATGCTGCTGGCTCAAAAGGAGGGAGAGTTAATTTTTCCAACACAAAGTTGAGGTCCCATGCAGGCACTGGTGGTTTTCTGGGAGGTTTGATATTCTTAATCCCTCTTAGAAACTGTCTTAGCAAAGGATGTGAAAACACAGGTGGATCACTGTTGTATTTTGCTGAAATTGCTGAAGCATGTATTTTTATGGAAGAATATGAAAGGCCATTGTGTAGCATTTCTGCCAAGTATTCTAGTATCTGTGGGATGCTCATTACTGATGCATCCTGACCCTTGCTGGCATTCCAGATGCTGAATCTCTTCCATTTGGCTGAGTAAGTTTTTCTGGTGGAAGGTCTGCGTGCTTCCAGTAAGATCTCTTGAACTTTCTTGGAGAGAGAGATATGGGGAGAAGTCATTGAACCCTCCAAGCCGTCAGCTGTAATGTTTGCAGGTTGGGATGAGACATCCTGTAATTGTGCTGAGTCAGAAGCAGAGGCCATTGAGGCAGGGGCCATGGCTTGGTGCGAGTTATGCTCCTTAGTAATGGATACCAGTGCTGTCTTGGCCAGTCTGGAGCTATCAAAATGCCTTTCGGTTGTTCTGCTTTGATCTTCAGTAACACCTTGGTCATTAATGGTAGAGGTGGGAATGCATAGATTGTTAGAGAGTTCCAGCTGAAGGAGAGAGCATCCATTCTCCAGGCTTGAGGATGGTGTGTCCTCGAGCAGAACTTCTTCAGATGATGATTGAGGTGTGAGGCAAAGAGGTCTATGTCCGGCCTCCCCCATGCATGAGTTATTTGTGAAAAAATGTCTGGATGCAACATCCATTCGTGCGGATCCAAGATGTTTCTGCTTAGACTGTCCGCCAGAACATTGCCCTTGCCTGGAACAAACTGGGATTGCAACTGTATGTTCAGTTTCAGGGCCTTTTCCCAAAGAGTCATTGTTAGCCTGCAGAGGGGGTAAGAATGAGTGCCTCCCTGTTTGTTTATGTACCACATAACAGTAGTGTTGTCTGTCTTTATTAGCAGTTGACCTTGCTGAAGAAATTTTCCGAAGGCCTCGATTGCATGAATCACAGCCAACATCTCTTTTTGATTGATGTGTAGATGCACTTCCCGGGGTGCCCATTGCCCTTGAATGCATCTGCCCTCCATGTGTGCCCCCCATCCATGATATGAGGCGTCTGTTGTAATGGTTTAGCTTGTTTGAGGTTTGTTGAAAAACATGCCTTTGTTTAGCTGGCTTGCTTGTGACTACCACAAAAATTCCTTTTGTAGACATGGAATGAGTGGAATAATTGCTTCTAAGTTGTGGCTGTGTTGAGACCATAAATTTTTTAGGTACCATTGTATTTTTCTCATGTGTAGTCTCGCCAGTGGAATCAGAAGAATGCAAGATGCCATGAAACCAAGGGCCTGCAGGATTTTCCTTGCAGTCATCTGGGTGAGCTTTGCTAGGCTTTTGAAGTAATGTGGTAATTGTTCTTGTTTTTCTTCTGTGAGAAAAGCCATTTGTGAGTTTGTGTCCAGTTTGGCTCCTAGAAAAATTATTTGTTGGGATGGCAGTAGTCTTGATTTTTGAATGTTGACTGTGTATCCCAAAGAATGTAGTAAGTGAATGACATAGTTCAAGTTTCTTATCAAGGCTTGCTTGCTGTCCGCTTGTATAAGGCAGTCGTCCAGGTAAGGGTATATTTGTATCCCCTGGAGTCTGCAGTGTGCAATTACTGATGCCAGGCATTTCGTGAATACTCTGGGCGCAGTAGATAAGCCAAAAGGCAATGCTGAGAATTGATAATGCTCTGACCCTGCAAGAAATCTGAGGTATCTTCTGCAACTGTGTCTGATTGGGACATGCAGGTATGCTTCCTTGAGGTCCAGAGTAACCAGCCAAGACCCCTTGCCCAGCATGGGAAGAAGTTGCTGTAACGTCAGCATTTTGAATTTTGGCACAATGAGAAAAGTGTTTAGAGCGGACAAGTCCAGTATTGGTCTCCATTGCTTTTCTTTTCTTGGAACAAGGAACAGTCTTGAGTAGAATCCCTGGCCTTGTTCCTGAGGAGGAACCTTTTCTATTGCTTTGATTTGTAGCAGCTTTGAAACCTGTATGAGTGCCTCTGCCCTTTGATTTTGTGGCAGGTTTGGCATGCCTTGTCTTGTTGGTAAGGTATGGAAGTGGAACCTGTAACCTTTGTCTATTATGTCCAGAATCCATTTGTCCTTTGTTAAAACGTGCCAATTTCTTGAAAATAAGGATAATTTTCCGCCTAAAGGTGCTTCTCTTTGAGCCTTGGTCGGCGGTGTCAAAGTCAAGTCATTGTGATTGTCCCTGTGGAGCAATAGAAGTCCCTGTGCCACTTCTCTGATTAGTTGGTTGCCATTGGCGGCCCCTGTAGGAGCCTCGGTATTGCCCTCTACCTCGAGCACGCCTGTTTTTTCCCCTTTGGAACTTGTCAGTGTCTGGAAAGGACCAATTCTTCGAAGGCCAATTCCTGCTGAACCTTGGTGGCTGAACCTGGAGGAAATCTTTGACTGTTTGTACTGATTTAGCCTTTTCCTCAATTGATTTCAACACATCCTGAGCATTAGCACCAAATAGCTTGTGTTTTCCAGAGGTGCATCTAGAAGCTTTACTTTAACATGATCTGGCAATGCCTGTTCTTTCAACCAAGCATGTCTACGAATGACAGCCCCTGTCATAGCTGCCCTACATGAAGCTTCCAATGCATCATAACCACACTGTAGAAAATGCTTGCTAACCTGCTGAGTATTATGAACCAAATCCTGCAAGGCCTTTCTATCCAAAGGCTCAGGAGAGGCTAACTTTTTCTGCAAATCATCCATCAAGAAATCCTGATACTGAAACATATGAAAAAGACAGTTAAGTGCCCTCATGGCAAGGGTGGTTGAGGTATAAACTTTTTTGCCCCACCTCTCCAGGGACCTAGATTCCCTGTCAGTGGGCAAAGGATTTTTGGCCGTGGAAGTGGCCACTCCCTTGGGCCCCTGGGAAATAGTTTCTAGGTCAACAGAGTGGGCCTTAAAGAGATGTTTATGAGTTTCAGGAACCCTGTAATATCTGTCTGGCTTGACAGGAGCAGGAGGGAGAGAATCAGGAGAAGCACTCGAGTCTGAGTACACATCATCCAATACATGTAACACAGGTGGAATAGCTAAAGGCCTGTGCTGGGGTAACTTAAGGAAAGTACAAAGCCTTTTCCTGGAGTCGGAGAAATCCTGGCCCTGCCACTGAAAATGCTCTCTCATGGAGTGGAGTGGAGAATTTCCCCAAAAGAAATATCCTCAGGAGGAGAGGCAGAGGGAATAGATTCATCAGCATCAGAATCCTCGTAGGCCTGGAAGGATTCTTCCTGGGAATCTGAATGACCTGAGTCGCCAGAGGCTTCATCTGAGAAAAAGGTATCCGTCTGCTCAACCCTAGGCCTTTTGTCTGCAGGCGGCTGAGAACCTCTATCTGGATGAGCCTGAGAGCCTCTGAGTAATGAAATAAGATCTGCAGCTAAAGTCAAGATCTGTTTATCAGAAGTGGGATCCCTGAGAAAAAGATTTAGGAGGGAGAGACTTAGCCTGGTTGGCAGCCTTAGCACGTGTGTAGGCCTTGATGGACATAAACACCGGAGGCCTAGCTGCCCCACGTGCAGGAGTAACTTTGTCCACCAGTATGATGTCAGGCAAAACTTGGGTTTCGGTTTCAGGAGGAAAATCAACAACCGGCACCGGGGAAGCCTCCGGGACCAAAGTGTGTGGTAAAGTGGTGTCGTTGGTCTGGAGCGGTTGAATTACCACCTCCGAGGAGACCGATGCACTCGCGGTAGGTTTTGGCGTGGTGTCGGTGGAAGTCGCGGGCCGAGAATGTCGGTCCCGGTCCTTCCGTTTTTTGGAAATAAGTGATGTCAGTTGTTCCGACGGCATGATATAGGAGTAATTTTCCCCAAAAAAGTCTACAGCAAATTCTGCCCGGCGCCTGAGAGTGCGCTTATTGAAGCAAGCACAGGCCGAGACGTCATGGTCTGGGCCAAGGCAGGGAAGGCAGTAAGAATGGAAGTCCTTATGAGGTATTTGTTTACCACAAGACAAACAGTTATTAACTTTTGCCGTATTATCTGACATCGGCCGAGGCAAGAAAAGGTTCCCCAATGGGGTACTTAGCTTTTTGATGACTTCGGTAACTGAAAACACAGGAGCTGACCGACCGGCACTTGCGAACTGCTTCTGCTTCGGGCACCGCGTGGCAAGAAAGACTGAAGAAGATGGCGTCGACTGATGCTTTTATACCCCAGTCGCTCTGACGTCGGGGAAGAGGCAACATCAGCCAACGCCTGACCCAGACTTTGGAATCCGGCCGACCGAAAGGCTGCCTGAGTATTTTGTCTTGGTTTTTCGTACGTGTCGTGTAAGTACAAATATGACTCAGTCATTGTCCATGCTGGTGTGAATGACCTGAGACGTACCTCCCTGGACTACATGAAAAGAGACATAAAGGAGCTCTCTGAGCATGTAGCCCAGGCCGGTATGACCCTGACCTTGAGTAGCATCCTACCCTCACCAAGAATGATGCCACAATATGAAGACAAGATGATCAATTTCAACAATTGGCTTAAGTACTGGTGTCATTCAAAGGGGATCCAATGCCTGTCAGCTTGGGATGATATGCTCGACAAGCCACGATGCTTCGCTAGGGACGGCTTGCACCTGACACCCCTGGGCTTTCGGATATTAGCAAAGGCTCTTGCTACCCCCATAGTGCCTTTTTTAGGCAAGGCTCAAAAGACAAACCCACCTCCATAGGTATCACAAGGGATAAAAAACTAAGAGTAATGCTACTCAATGCCAGAAGTCTAAACCTCAAGATGCACGCACTTGAAATTCTCCTTAGCATGGAGAACATCGATATCTGTGCAGTAACAGAAACCTGGTTCAGGGCTCCCGAGAGCACCCCAGCACTACCAGGTTATACCTCATACCATGCTTTTCGGCCCCAAAACTTGGACCGAACCACAAAAGGAGGGGGAGTATCGATATTCATCAAAGATACCCACACCTCCAGGTTGGTGGCAAAGCACGAAGCATCAGAGACTATCTATGTGCAACTAACAGTGGGTAAAACTGCCTTCCAGTTTATAGCCTGCTACAGACCACCCTCTCAAACCCAGGAACCCCACTCGGCCTTCCTGAGAACACTGGAAAATATGAAGGTCTCTCCAAACACCATTATATTGGGCGACTTCAACTACCCAAACATAGACTGGGAGCATTACTCTAGCTCCAACACCCTAGCCCAAAGGTTCCTAGAATTTATAAACTCAAATGCTATGGAACAACTTGTTACCACTCCCACAAGAGGAGAAAACATACTGGACCTGATCATCACCAACATGGGGACTCTATGCTCCAGACCAGAAGTTTATCCCTCACTGGTAAGATCAGACCATAAACTAATCTCACTGGATATTCACATCCCAACCCCAACCCCTGCCCAGAAAACCACAGTGAAAAACTTCTCTAAAGCAAATTTCACACTCCTCAAAACCGAGGTGGAATCCTTCAAAGCCCCCGGGCCTGTGGAAAATACGGCCCAGACCGCAGAATCCTTTATAAACGCATTCTATGAACACCTTCAGGAATGCATGGATCATGCGATCCCAAATAAAACCAAGACTCAATCCTCCAAAGGCAGACGTCCTGTCTGGTGGACCCCAGCCATAAACAAACTATACAATAGAAGGAGGAAGCTACTACATGATAGAGCAAAATCCCAAAAAGAGAAGGCATCACTGATCAGTATTAGCAAAAAACTACGGGCACTCATAAAATTGTCTAAGGCCAGCTTCAAGAGAAAAATTGCACAGGACACTAAGGATAATCACAAGGCTTTCTTTATTTATGTTAGGAACCTGGGTGGTAATTCCCAGATATGCTCAGAATTAGCCCAAAATGGCAAAAAATACACTGAACCCACACACATTGCCAACATCTTAGCTGACAGGTTCAGCGCAAACGTCTCCCCCCCCCTCACCAAAAGGGCAAATATCTATCCCAGCAGAGTGCTGCCCCCCTGACATCTCAGATGCTCAGGTAAGAGCCGCCCTCTCCAAAGCAAAAAACAAAGCATCAATGGGACCAGACGGTGTCCCGGGCTGCGTCCTACATGAACTCCAAGAAGAGCTAAACCCAAACATAAAACTACTGTTCAATCTCAGCCTTACTACAGGATATGTGCCCAAAGAGTGGCGTACAGCAACAGTGGTCCCTCTCCATAAAGGTGGTGCCTCAACGGATCCTGGAAACTATCGCCCCATAAGCCTGACTAGCTTGGTCTGCAAAGCTATGGAAAGGATCATCATGGACCTCATAAATAAAGATATTGGGGACCTACAGACAATGGATCCTACCCAGTTCGGCTTTGTTAAGGGCAGATCCTGCCTCTTAAACCTGGTTGATTTCTTTGAAACAGTCACCAAGGCCATTGACGAGGGGAAGGTGGTCCACACAGCCTACCTGGACCTCGCAAAAGACTTCGATACAATACCCCACTCGGGCATTATAGATAAGCTCACCAGCTTAAATATAAACCCCTATGTCACTAGATGGATTGCAAACTGGCTCAAGGACAGAACCCACATGGTTAGAATTGCTGGAGCCTTGTCAGACTCCAAACCAGTTACAAGTGGTGTCCCACAAGGCTCAGTCCTGGGACCTCTCTTGTTTGGTATATATTTCTCGGAGGAACAGGCCAACATGGAAGGACTGTGGCTGACCAAGTTCGCAGATGACTGCAAACTGGGTGCCATAATCGACTCTCCAGCCGACACAAGCATCCTCCAAAAGGGCCTCATAGAAACAGACAACTGGTGCCAGAGCCATGGCCTCAAGCTAAATGCCAAAAAGTGTATAGTCATCCCCTTTGGCAAAAACAAAGTGCCCACAAATTACCACATAGGTGGTAATCCATTAAGTACAGAAGAAGTAATTAGGGACCTGGGGACCCAAGTTGATAGCAATCTCTCATTTGACAACCACGTAGCCGGAAAATATTTTATATAGCCCACCTAATCATGAAGGTCAGGGGAGGTCATGGTGCCTCTTTACTCATCCCTCATCAGGCCCATAATTGAGTACAATGCCCCTTTTGGGATGTACCTTACCAGACACCTGCAGCAACTGGAAAGACCCCAAAAGCACCTCACCAAGAGGATCAAAGGGCTCAAACAGATGCCATATGCTGCCCGGTTAAAGAAACTCCAGCTCTACTCAGTGGCATACCGCCTGTTCAGAGGCGATCTGTGCCTGACGTATAAAGCCATGTCCAACCCGGAATTAATGGACATGCTGCACCTCAGAAAATCCAAATCCCATCGAGCTACGCTCGAGAGACTTGAACCTCAGCACTGAAATAAATAGGACATGCTGGAGGGACAGATTCATAACCCAGAGGCTCCCTTCACTCTGGAATAAAATCCCAGTCCAGGTTAGGCACAGTCCCTCATTGACTCTCTTCAAGAGGTATCTTGATGAGTGGATGGGAGATCGTAGGTTTACCCCAGGTATCACTTCTGTGTCACTGTTAGACAGAGGCACAGTATACTAACCTCGAAAAAGGGCATAGCAAAATAAATTTAAAATGGGTGGCGAAAGCCAAACACATTCTGGCTAGGCTTATAAATGCCCTAGGGCAGATAGCCTAGTATGAACCTATGAACCTATGAACCTATGAACCATCCTGCTCAGACGTGGCCAGGGTGTCTTTCACCTTGGGGCCAAAAAGGCAAGATGTTTTGATTAGAGCATTCAGGAAGGAAGACTTGAAAGGGTCTGCAAAGTCACAGAGGCGCATCCAGGCATGGCGTCTCATAACTATGCCTGAACCCGCCACTATAACCACCCTTTCGGGTCCATGTGAGAGCAACCTCATGGACGAATTGGAGATTGATTCCAGGTTGCGAGCTGCGAGGCAACTTTGTCTCTTACCTCATCAGACACCTGTCCTGCAAGTGTTCCAGAGAGTTCGGAAACAAACTCTATTTGGAGCCTCGTAAAATATGCCAAGTAATTCAGAGACCATATGGCAAAAGTCACTAAAACAAAAACTCGCTTCCCTAATCTGTCCACAGCCCATGACTCCCTGTTGAGCGGATGAACAGTATGACTCTCTTCAGCAAGGTGTTTTTTCGTGGCCACCGCCACCACCACAGCATCGACTGGTAAACCTCCTGACCAATGTGGGTTTTCCTCAGGGGGGGATAGTATCTTGTCAGTTCTCCGAGGGATCAACTCAACAGAATCAGGGTTCTTCCAGGCACGCTGCACCACAAGTTATACCCAGCTTGTCTGCAGGCAGGGGTCACCCAAGAGGTAGATGGCAGGGCAATGAAAGCCTGCAGAAACAGGGACACCTCGGAAGGAGGGTTAGTGGGCTTCCAATCACCCCTCTGTTTCAACATTTCAAGGATGTCTCCAATGGAGACATCATCAGGGGGTGACCGTGGGGACCCTTCACCGTCATCGAAATCTGTATCCTCTGTCAGATACTCTTCAGGGGAGTCTATGTGCTTCCTCTGTCATGACTTCTTCCATGGGGGCTCCTCAGTGAGGGCTTCTGAGGAGGACTCAGAAGAGGGAGCGCCCTGTAACAGGGTCTACTGTGACTTTCCTGCCTGGTATCCCAGGGTGGTGGCTTGTGTCAGCTGAAGCTCAAGGGGAAAATAAGTCTGGGGTTCTGACATCTGTGGAATGCTTCCAGAAGCAAGTTCTCTTTCCATAGCTCGGAAAGCAGGTCCACCCGAAGAGGGATGGGAGCCCAGAACCGAGAAGGTCAACCTCAGAACCGGGGTCACACCTTACTCCATTGAACCCGCTCCCGAGGGTGGAGTCTCAAGCAGGATCATGTAGACAGAACTCTCGGCACCGTGGACAGAACCATAGACACACTCAGAACTGTACCGCGAGTTGAAGAGCCCGCAGCCAAATCACAGGGTTCAGAAAGGCCCAGTTCAGAGGAGACCAAAGGCCAAAGGGAAAGTCCCGGAGTCCCAATGAGGTCCACTACAGGTGCCGAGATGGGGGTGGGGGTGGGGGGTAGGTTCCGAAAATGACTTCGGAGCTGAAGACTTTGGAACCAGTATGGTCAAAGGAGGAGATTAGGATGGAGCTGTGGAGAAGCCAACTTGAGTCCTGCAGGTGGATGGGTCCTAGACGGAGTGGATATTCCCCCTGCCTGTCAACAGCTGATCCATAAGACGCACCACGTCAAACTCAGAAAGGCTCCTGGTGGATCTGGTGAATAATCCCAACAGGGAGTCAGGTCTTTCTAGGAACAGACTGTATACTTGCCCTAGAAATGGATCTGTTGATGGAGAGTATCGGGTCCATGGTGTGGAATCTACCGGCACCAAGGTCTCAAGTTTGGAGACCGGAAGAAGTGGTGTCAAAATTGTCATTATCGGGACCGTGAAAGGACTCAGTGCCGAATGGGCACTCGGAGTTGACATGGAAGCTTCAGTAACAAGCGTAATCGCAGAGCTAGGCATTGAAGGCATGCACTGTGCCGAAGCTGCACTTGGTGCAGAAGTTGTAGTAATCTTTGGAAAGTCAGTAGTCGGTGCCGTAGACAGTATCAGAGCTGAAGCTGGCATCAATACAGCAACAGTCGTAGTCGGAGCAGAAGAGGTCAGTGCCAATGAGGCAGACTTATGCTCCGAAGACAATTTAGGTACCTTAGATTTTATACGTTTGCCCTGGTCAACCGATGGTGAAGAGGGAACAGAGTGGGACTTTTTCTTATCCTTGGTTGGAGGGGGTAAGACCTCCATCGCAGAAAAGGCCTCTGAAAAGGGTGACTTAAGGAGACCCTTCAGAATCAGTTTGTTTTTGCGTGCGTTCAAGGTGCGCTGACTAAAACTTTGACAAATCACACAAGGGGGTTGCTCCAAAAGATGGGGCAGCCCCAAACAATAAACACAGTCATCATGGGAATCACTGTTAGGCAGTATACCCTTACATGAAGTACAATGTTTAAACTCTGATGTGCCCTTTTTATTAGACATCATGAACAAAATACACAAAACAAGTCAGATAGAAACTAAGGCAAAGAGTTCTGTTCTACTATATCTATGTTTACTATGTCTATAGATCTACTATATCTATGTCTAAATATATGTATATATATATATATATATATATATATATATATATATATATATATATATATATATATATCAAAAAACACAAGTGAGCTGAAAAAAGAAAAAGAAGAAATACCAATGATGGTATTTAAGAAATACCACAAGGGTAGGAAGAAAGGACGTACCACCAATGGTACTTAAAAATTACCAAAAGGGTAGAAACAGAAGGGTAAAAAGTTCTATAAACAGCTTCAAAGTTAAAAAGTATCAAGATTACCAACAAGAAATAAGATATAGACAAAATATCCAGAAAAGATATCAAAAGTTTTCCACTTAGCTGAGAGCTTGGCATGAATGCGGCTTTACGGCTATCCGGCAAACGAGATATGGGGTAACAGGGAGAAGAGCACTATGGGTAAGCTTAGCTCGAGAGTTTTTCGGCTGGCGTGAGCTTGGTATTAGGCCGACTCAGTTCGGAGGGCTCGGAACCGAACCCATCAGTGATGAATGGAAAGAAGATTAACAACATCAGATTTATAGTTTTCTGCTTGTGCTATGTATAGGAGCCTTAACTATGTAGCTTTGAAATACTCTTTCAAATTGGGTAATCCCAATCTGCCCTGTTCTACTGGAAAAACCCTGGGAACTATCGCCCCATTAGCCTGACAAGTCTGATATGCAAAGCTATGGGATGCATCATCATGGACCTAATAAACAAGGATATAGGGAATCTCCAAACTATGGATCCCACACAGTTTGGTTTTGTGAAGGGTAGATCATGCCTGCTCAACTTGGTCGACTTCTCTGAGTCAGTCACCAGAGCTGTGGATGAAGGCAAGGTGGTTTTTATACCCTACCTTGATCTGGCCAAGGCCTTTGATATCACCCCCCACGCAGGAATCATAAAAAAACTCACTAAGCTAGGCATCAACCCCTATATCACTAGGTGGGTTGCAAACTGGCTCACAGATGGAACCCACAGTGTGAAAGCAGCTGACTGCAAGTCAGACTGTCAACCAGTCGTGAGTGGAGTCCCACAGGGATCAGTCCTGGGTCCTCTCCTGTTTTGTATCTACTTCTCAGAAGTCCAGACCCACACAAAGGGACTCTGGCCGACAAAGTTCGCAGACGATTGCAAGTTGGGAGCCATTATTAACTCCCCAAGTGATGCTGACATCCTACAGAATGGCCTCACTGAGACCAACGACTGGTGTCAGAACCATGGCCTTAAGCTCAATGCCAAAAAAAATGTGTTGTCATCCCCTTTGGGAAAAACCCAGTTCCCATGAATTACTACACAGATGGTAGTCCACTAAACACAGATGGCATTATAAGAGATCTGGGAACACAGGCTTTCAGCAACCTCTCTTTTGATCACCGCATTGCCAGTGTGGTCAGAAAGTCCTTCTATCTGGCACATCTCATTACTAAGGGTTTTGCATCCAGGAAGAAAGAAGTCATTGTCTCCCTCTACTCTTCCCTCATTAGGCCAATCATCGAGTACAATGCCCCATTTAGCATGTACTTTAAAAGACACCCGCAACAACTAGAGAAGCCGCAAAAGTACCTCACAAAGAGGATCCTAGGCCATAAACACTTGTCCTATATGGACAAACTCAAAAAACTACAACTATTCTTTCTCATATCGCCTTAGAGGCAATCTCTGCTTGACTTACAAATTGTCTGACCCAGCTCTGTTAGAAATGCTACATCTAAAGAAATCCCAGTCTCTCCGCACTACACGCTCCAGAGACCTCAACCTCATTACCACAATCAACAGAACCTGCTGGAGGGACAGGATCATAACCCAGAGACTGTCCACGCCATGGAATAGACTTCCCATACATGTCAAACAGAGCACCTCACTGGCTCTCTTCAAGAGAAATCTTGATGAGTGGATGGGAAATAGAAAATTCACCCAGGAATCACTTCAGTGGCTCTACTCGACAGAGAGACTGGGAACTAAGGTCGGGTGTCACAATGCCAGGGTAATCCTATGGGCTAGGTTTGTAAAGGATCCAGGGCCATTAGCCTAGTACACACCTATGAACCTATGTAGTCTCTTCCCACATATCATTAGCAGCCACACCAGAATCATTTTAATTCATACTCCTACATATTTCATTTTATTATGTCCCCATAAATTCGGAAACTGCTGAACCAATTCTTGTGTGATTACATAATTTACCTTTATTGGCTTTGTTTTAGCTTCTTTAATTATGTATCCTGAAAAGATTTGAAACTGTTTGAAAATGTTCCACAACACTGTAATGTCTCTTTCTGGTTTTCTCAGGTATATAATAATATCATCTGCAAATAATGCCAGCTTTTCTTGACTACCATACCCATTATATCCTTGAATTCCTGGGCCCTTTATTTTCTTTGCCAGTGGTTCTAAACATAATGCAAATAACAAAGGGGGAAGAGGACACCCCTGCCTTGGTCTTCTGCTCAAGCAGAAATTATCAGAGAGGACCCCACCCACTTTGATTTTCACTTCCGATCCCTCATATATCCTCCTAATTAACCTTACAATTTTTTCAGGAAATGCAAATGCTTCCACTGCCTTGCTCATAATGTCCCAGCTTACTCTGTCAAATGCTTTGTCTGCATCAAGACCCAGCAACAACAACGGTATCTTCTTACATTCTCCTTCCCTCTGGATCATCAGTGTTCTGTTAATGTTGTCAAATGTTTGCCTCCCCTCCATAAAACCACACTGATCCAAATCTTTAAATTTTGGCATTACTTTTGTCATTCATTTAGCCATTATAGACACAAACACTTTATAATCATGGTTTAGTATTGAAATGGGTCTGTATGAAGCTGGGTCTAATGGATCTTTACGCTCTTTCGGTATTACAGCTACCACTGCTTTCTTCCAGGATGTTAGTAGTTCTCCTCCTGTTAAAAAAATGTTAAACAAAACCTTCCAGATATTTATCAGTCTTTTCCCTACTAGCTTACAAACTTCCACAGGAATACCATCTACTCCTGGGGAACGTTCCTGTAAATTGGTTATACATCACAATTTTTACCTCACCTCCTCCTACCCTGTTAGTAACTGAGCCTCATCTGCCACAAATCTTGGCATATTTAATTCTTTCATAAACATTACCATTTGTATCTTTTCAAGATTGCAATATTTCTCTGATTTATATAGACTTTCACAGAATTTCCGAAATATGTCTAATACCTCTACAGGATCTCTTATTACTTTTCTTGTTACATGGTCCCTACGCTTGGTGACATCCCTTTCTACTTTCTTTTGCCCGAGTCATTATGCTAACAGTTTTATACTCTAGAGTAATTAAAAAACAGTTGCTTAACAGCAATCTTTCTAAATTTGTGCATATTATCGAGGTAATCCCTTATTTTCTGCACAGCATTCTGCAGTTGATCATCTTCTTGTTCTGTGAGATTCCCTTTTCTGCAATACCTTAACATTTGTCAGTCCCTCTGAATAATTCTTGTTACCTCTTAACCATAGCTCCCTTCCTTTTATTTCCACCCTATTTTTAAACTCTACTCTAGAAATTTCTATCCTCACTAATAGGACCTGAATAATCTCAAATACCCATTCCTTAGATTCCTCTCTTTTCAACAGATAAGTGGAAAAGAGTCAGTGTCTCATTTTTACTTCATTACCCTGTGTTTTTATTTTAGTTATTATTGGCAAATGATCTGAAATAGTTATTGTGTGTATCAAGATCTTCAATTAAATGCACATGTTCCTATGAAATGTAAATTCTGTCTAGCCTAGCCCAGTTTTATATCTTGGAAATAATATGTAAATTCACATCTTCCATGCCAAACATTTTCATAAATTTCTTCAAACATCTACCCTATTTTGTTATACTTTCCCTTCTGGGTCCTCCAGACATATCTTCACTATTGCAAATCACATTCCAGCCCCTACCTATAAGTAATATTCCTTACTGAAAATTGATTATTTCTCCCAGAATTTTCTTAAGCTCTATTATAGCAGTTTTAGCTGGAATATAAATCCAAGCAATTGTAATCACCCTCCCTTGCCAGTAGACTATTAGCACTACAAATCTGCCATTATTATCTTTTTATCTTCTCCTATCATTATTGGAGCTCCTCTTGCAGTTAATATAAGTACTCCTCTTTTCCTTTGTCCCAAGTATTCCTATGAATAACAATCCTGAAACCTTTTCTTTATCAAATCCACATGTTCAGTTCTTAAGTGTGCCTCCTGTAACTCAGCTATTTGCACTCTACATTTTTAATATAGTTCACTACTCTTTCTTTTTTATCTATGAGACCATTGACATTTAAAAACATTACAGAAAGCATCACTGCATTAAAAAGTTATTTTTCCCACCTTTTATATAACACCTTCTTGTTAAATGTCTACTTCCAGCTTTTGTGTTATGTGCATACACTGTCTGTCAGGCTGAACTTTTATACATTTTTTTCTTGTCATATCCATTTGAGCCTATGTCACATCTTAGAAAACATTTTGTTTTACTGAAAGCCCTAAAAAAATAAATAAATAAAATAAAACAAGCACATCCCCAGTATCCCGCTAAAACCTATTAACTTAATACTAACATACAAAACTATGTATATCTTCAAATACTGAAGTTTTACCCTCCTAATAGGAGCAAAAGTTCCAAACTGACAGTCACACTCACAAACTAGACTTAACCTAAAAAAAGGTTAAACATGCTAAGATGCATGATGCAGCCTATGCTTGTACTAAGAGCAGACGGCTCAGTGGTGCAGTGGTAGCATTGTCGCTTCACAGCAAGAGATTCTCAGGTTCAGTTCTTGGCTGGAGTTTCTTCTGTGTGGAGTCTGCATCTCCTCCTTGCATTCGTGCGGATTTTCTCTGAATACTCCAGTTTCCTCCCATGTTACAAAGAAATGCATCTGGAGCATTTCTCCCCGAGCCTCCACTGAAAATTGGCTTTGTTCCAACTCTGACTTTCCCGGTAAACAAATGTTAAATAAATTAAATACATAAAATAATTTGTTTTGTCTTTTCTTTATAGCTCTCCCAGCTGGGAAAACCCCTGAATGCTTTCAGAGAACATTATGTGCTAGTTAATTTCTCTTCTCAGTTTTTTCCTTCAGCCAATCATTCACCAACAGCCTGTAGCCAGTTTCTCTTCATCAGTGTGTCTCCATGGGGACACGAGAACCAGGCAGCCAGTCTCTCTTTATCAGATTGTTTTCAATGTATACATGGAGACCAGCTACATGCTACTCAGCATACACGTTTTTGCTAGGAAAAAAGCCTCATAATATTCAATATTCTTTACTTGCTTACTGTTAAAACTTGTTACTAAATCACTCTAAGGTCCTTAATCCAGTCATTTCCCGATGCAAGAATGAGAAAAAAACACTAATTTTTCTTTTGTCATGCTCTTTTAAACAGGCTTTTTTTATTGCATTGCCTACTTTTCATAAAACTGAACAAGAAGAAATAAAGAAGCAAGAATGAAAAGAAAGGAACAGAAAAGAAAACAGTATAACCTGTTTACAAACCCTATTACACTTAAAATAACTGAGAAAATGTTGCTTAGCATGCAAAGAAAACTATACACCACAAAGATAGTGTTAATAAGAAAAATATTTCTTCATTTACAGTTAACGTTCTCCCGTCTCTTCCCCTCCCCAAGCATTTCTGAACATTAATGACATAAAGTAGGGCATATGCTTTAAAGTCCCCCACAAGTCAAACAAATTCTGAAAACGTCCAAAATTTCCAGATTTTCATTGTTCTGTCATATTTCACACATATTATTATTGCATCATAATCCCATATTAAGTTATTGGTTTTATTACTGTTCATCTCCATCTCACAAATCCTGTCACTGCATCATTTGCAACATACTCTCAATTCTTCTAGTCAGCTCTCATGCTCCCTTCCTTCTCGACAAAATTTTCATTGAAAGACTGGGAAAAAAATCATAGGTATGGTCAGCAGCAGCAGAATCTCTTTCTGTTTCACTGCTCACTTTTTGTGGGACAAACTTTTGTATTTCCTCCTTAGCATGTACTTCATCAAAAAATGATTCTGTCGCCCCAGGGAAGAATACTTTGAAACTGCCGGGTACAGCAGTTTGAATCTCACAGCTGTGTCTTGACATTCCTTGAATAGCAAAATAAATTTGGCTCTCTTCTGCTTGCTGTACAATGAGTAATCATTCTCCACAAACACTCTGCTGTCTCCCTCTTTTAGTACTTTGTCCTTATGCCACAGTTTTATCAAAATCAGCTCCTTCTGCTGGTAGGATTGCATCTTTACTATTAAAGTCTAGGTTGCTTTCTCAGAGCCAGGTTTAGAGCATACACATGATGTGTCCTTTCAACTAACATCTCCTGCTGTGGAATACCGGTCCAGTTGCTTATTTGTGCCTTCATAAAATTAATGTAGTCTGTTCCTTCCAGCTTCCCTGGTATAGCTGAAAATCTCATGTTTTCCCTATGTGCTCCGTCCTCTAACTCTTATTTTTTGAAACATCTCTTCCTGAGCAGTCTCATATTCAGCCAGCCTTTTCTTCATTTCAACCTCTGATTTTTGCAGCTCTGTCACCTCATCTGAATATTTGTATAAAGCTTCTTCCATTTTTGCCAACCTTTTGTTGCTTATGTTGATATACTCCACCAGTATTTTGTTTATTCTAAGTAGATCTGTGTGTAGTTGTCTTCTGTCTTCCTGTAGGTTACTGGAATTCATGTCTGGAGGTTGCACTGCATTTTGCTGAACATAACCAGAGCTTTCCCCAGTCAGTGTTTCCCTTACTTTCTGTAGCGGATTTTTTCCCAGGTCCTATGTACTTCGCTTTTCCTGGCATCTAGGCAGTGCACTTACTAGCCAGTTACTGAAATTTACTCATAAACACAATTCTACTGGCCTTGTCTGCTGAGTTAATGTATTCACACTGGATGGTCTAGAATTAAGCTGCTACTCAATGTGCAGCCATCCTGGAAGTCCTGTCATTGGGTTCTTGTAAAGATACTTTAGGTCATCATGGACCATCTAAAACCTGTCTGATGTCATAGGAGCTGGAGGCAGAAAGTAAGGTTTAAAAGAGGTGGATTGAAAAAAATTCCTGGAAAGCCTCAAGGACAGGAGGGACTGGAGAAGGGGCAGGGGTACCCATCTCCAAGTAGTAGTAGTACCTCTTCAGAACATCAGAAATCTCAGTACATTGCCAAAGTGTTTCATCATGTTCTGTATAGTCTCTCCAAAGGAAGCTTCCATAGTAGGTGAATCAGGTGAAAGAGAGTCCCCTTCATCGGAGGAAAAATATCCTGGGGGAATACATTTGAGAGGAATAGTCAACAGAACAGTTTGACTCATCATCCTGCTCCTCATCAGAAGAGGAGGAAACCAAGGTGGGTTTTACATGAGTAGCTAGTGGTAGGAGAGACCCAAAGGAGGGAGGATTTAAGGAAATAATCACTTTAAACAATTCTTGCAAAAGTACATCCAATCTTTTGCCCTAGATGCTGAGGGATAGGGCACATGCTTAATCTTCTGCTTTTTATTTCTGCGTGTGACATCCACCTGGATGAGGCTCGGAGGCTCAGAACCCTGGCTGGCTTCTATTAGACAACCTGGAACCTCTTCCCCAACTAAAATCTGAGGGGTGTCATGCAGTTCTTCTGAAATAATTAGGTGCAATTCCTTGGACGTTTCGGCATTCTGCAAGGTCTCAGGAGTCATACCAGCCTCTGACAAGGTCTCAGTGGTGAGTTACTGAGCAGAAGTCTGATGTACAGCAGGCTCTGTAGCCTCAGTGGGTAAGTCGGAGTCAGAAACATTGGACTGCTGATATGTTCAAAGCCATCCTTAAGAAGCTGACATAAATATTTCAAGACCAGAAAGATGTAGCCTTCAGGGACCCTCTGTTCCCATTTAGGCACCATTTAGAAAACTTCATCCATTTATAAACATTAGATTTTCATGCAGCAGGTTTCCTGGCCACATTTAACACCTGTTGTACATAGTCATGAGACAAGTATGTAAAAAAATCGAAAGTGTGAAGAAATGCATGGTAACTGCCCTTGGCCAATACCATTAGAAGGGAGAACTAGATTGCCTGGGCCAATAGGTGGTTCACCACAATTATCTTTGGCATTTCTTTCTGAACCTTAAGAAGTACCTCGTGAATCAGTGGAAAGGGTGGAAACAAATACAGAAACATTCCCGTGCAAGGGAATGAGACTCTGTCTGCCCACCAAGCACTGCTGCAAGGATGTCTGGAACAGAATTTCTCCAGCTGTTATGACAGGAGCCGAACAGATCTATTTCATACATTCTCCACATCTGGACTAGATCCTGGAACACCACTACCTTTGAGCTGTAACCCATGTGGCTCTGTTTAGTCTGTCTGCCACAATGTTTTGCTCTTATTTGATGTATGATGCCTGAAGAATCAGAGAATGCAATAAAACCAGCTCCCAAGCCCATCACTGCCAAATGATACACAATGTATGCCTCTGTGCCCCCTTGCTTTCTGATGTACCACATCACTGTGGTGTTGTCCATAAACACAAGAGGAGGACCCAATATCCATAGCTGGTGAAAGACTTTCAAGTCTTGCATCACCGAAAACATTTCCTTGATATCAATGTGCTTCCATGCACCCTAAGTGGCTTGCACATGCACTCCCATTGACTCCATTCTACAAGCAAAGTTGGGCGAATTTGTGTGAACAAATTGTGTCAGAACATTTAGGAGAAGTGGAGTCCTGATTGACACTCAATTGCTCTCCACAATGGTCAATCTCATCTGATGAAGGACGATACTTTGAGAAAGTAGGTGCTGGTGCCAACAATTTTGGACATACTACTGAATTTTCATCACGTGGAGATTGTCTTGGTACCACTAGCCCATCATGGATGCCATCAGTCCTAGAATTTTAAGAATTATCTTGCCGAGATGACACTCGCCCTGCTGAATTCCTAAAACACCATCTGGTAAGACAAGATCTTATATTTGGGAAGAAAGGCCATTCTTTTGGTGGAGTTGATTAAGAACCTCAGAAAGGCAAATCTTTGCAAGGGTGACAGGCATGACCTCTGAAGGTTCAAGTTGAACCCTAGCTGGGAGAGTAAAGTCAAGATCTTATCTAGTGATTCCAACACTTGAATAAACACTATGCGCAGATCAGCAAGGTGTCCATGTAAGGAAAGATGCAAATGCCAAGAGTCCAACAGTGGGCCACTACCCAGGCAAGGCATTTGGTAAACAACCAAAGTGCAGTGGACTGCCCAAAAGGCACTGCAGAGAACAGATATTATAAATTAGACACAACAAATTTCAGATATCTCCTGAAGTGATGAGCAATGGGGATATGATGACATGCATATTTCAAGTCAAGCGTCACCATGAAGCAGTGATCTGGAAAAACAGGAAGCACTGTCTGCAAGTTAAGCATCTTAAACTTGGGGACTTTGACAAAAGTTTTCAGAAATGACAGGCCCAACACTGGTGTCCACAACAGCACTTTTTTGGGAAACAGGAAAATTCTGGCCTAGAAACCTTTCATTCTATGACCCCTGAGGCCCAGGATAAAAAAAAAAAAAAAAAAAAAAAAGTCTGATCTGATAAATGAGGAAGACCCCCCCCCCTCCATGGAAATGGACATTTATTGCACTGCCACCTGTAACATTTCCCAGTGATGCTGAGCACCTCCTCTTTGTTGGAAACCACTGACAGCCAGACTGCCTTTTTCAGAGTTAACTTTCAAAATGGCCCCTGGACAGAAACTTGAGAAAGGAACCTCTATAGTTAGATTTGGCGGTGTTCTTGAATTGCCATTTCCTTTAGGTACCTTGGTATTTTTTGACTATGGTTTCTGCTTACTGAAGTGAAACGTGGGAATAGGGAACATTTTTGACACCCCTTGCATTACTTTACCTTTATCATCCCAGTGTTTAACGATCTGATTAGCTGCTGTACCAAATACACAAAGAAAATCAAGTGGAGCACTCAGTTTCATTTTTTATCTTATCAAAGTTTTGGCTATGTAATCAAGCATATCTCGTTTTTTTTAAAACAAGGAGCATCTTTATTAAATCATCACTTATGACATGGGCAATCATCCATTTATATGAATGAAAACAAACCATATTTACATAATCCTAGCTGCAAGCATTTTACATCACAAACCATACTGACAGAATCCTAATTGCAAACATTATGCATTACTTATATCTTACTCAGTCAAACATTACATAGCTCATTCAAGCTCTACTTTTTTTTTTTAAACTCATTCTCCCCTGTATGTATTGCTCCCACAAATCCCATTTTCCTTACGTAATTTGCTCCAACCCTTTTTTAAAGGTCCCAATTCCAGTTGTTATTTCTCTGTTACAATATTCACTACTTCTAGTACATTTGGTTTAGACTTTGATTTCCATTTTCTAGAAACTGCTTTTTTGGCATCCACCATACTTAGACTCAGCAAGGCTTTACTATGTCTATGCAATTCCGATTCTGTATCAAAGCTCAGAAAAATAATTTCCCTATTTACACCAATTTGGTCACCAAGTACCTGCAACAGAGTAGTCTTCAGGGAATCTTTAAAATCTGTTAACTAATTACACTTCCAGAATATGTGTTCCTAATTACCTCTTTCTTCCCCATGTTCCTAATTACCTCTTTCTTCCCCATCATACCCCCAGCATTTGCTGTCTAACTGAGAAAAAATTATCTGGAGTCCACTTGGGGTATAAAAACATTTATGGAAACATTTCTAAGCAAAAATCCTAAATCTTCTACATTTTGTGCATATTTGGGAGACATAAATATATATCCCTCCATTGTTTCTTTGAGAATTCCTTATCCAATCTCTCTTCCCAATCCTTTCTAAACTCCTCTGATTGATTCCTATAGTTATCATGCAATATTGTATATGCTCTACTAATTATTCATTTTTTTAATGGCAGCTTCTACTCTAGATTCCACTAAAAGCTCTACTTGTTATGGTCTTTAGTTTTGGACCCCTCTAATTCTTTTTCTTTGCCTATACTCTGATATCAGTTCTTGTTAGGGAAAGCAATCTCTGACCTGCAGTCCAAATACATTCTTGGCATCTTCCCATTTTTTTTACCTTTCCATCTCTAGTTACTTGCTCCCCATACCTTGGTTCTTTTGCCAGTTCTCTCCAATAAATTCCAGCCCCCTCTTGCCTGTTGTCTGTATTCCTAACTGAAGTCATCCATATTGGCAGAATCTCCTTTCTCCATTCCTATTTTGGCTTAGTTCTTAGAATAAATTCTGCTACTTTACAAATATAATATTCTTTATGATTACTATTATTCTCCTTAAAGATCTGCATCCAAAATCCCAGTCTCTCCTCCTTTCTTGAGCCTCCCTCCTGTTTCATCATCATCTCTTTCCACTTTGAATTATAAGTTTATGCTTGTGCTATGTATAGGAGCCTTAAATATGTAGCTCTAAAATACCCCTTCAAATCGAGTTATCTTAATCCACCTTGTTCTATTGAAAGAATAAGCTTATCGCATCTGACTCTTACCATCTTCCCCTCCCGGATAAAATCCTTCCGCTCTTTATTAACTGCTATCCACAGTTTCTCCTCTAGTTGATAAAAATATGCTTGACCTGTGCATAAGACTAAAGGGACTAAAATATTTTAATTGCGTCTATCTTACTATCCATATTGCAGAGCATCCAGTTTCTCGAGTTTTGTATTATCTTTTGTTTATTCTCTTCCCACATATCCTTAGCTGCTACACCAGAATCTTTTTTAATCCATACTCCTAAATACATCATTTTACCATGTCCCCATAAATATGGATATTGGTGAACCAATTCTTGTCTTGTGTGAGTACATAATTTACTGCTATTGCCTTTGTTTTAGCTTCATTAATTTCGTATCCCAAAAAGATATGAAAATGTGCCAAAATGAAAATGTGCCAAATGTTCCACAACATTATAATGACATGTATAAAATATCATCTGCAAACAGATCCAACTTTTCTTGACTACCATACCAATTATATCCCTGAATGTCTGAGTTCCTTACTTTCTTTGCCAATAGTCCTAAATATAATGCAACTAGCTAAAGGAAAGGTGAACACCCCTGCCTGGTTTGTCTGCTTATCAGACAGGACCCTACCCACTTGAATCTGATCCCTCATATATCCTCCTAATCAACCTTATAATTTTATCAAGGAATGCAAATGCTTCCACTGTCCTGCTCATAAAGTCCCAGCTTACTCTGTCAAAAGCTTTCTCTGCATCAAGACCCACAAACAGAGGTATTTTCTTACATTCTGCTTCCCTCTGGATAATCAGTGTTTTGTCAATGTTGTCAAATGTTTGCCTCCCCACCACAAAACCACACTGATCCATATCTATCAATTTTGGCATCACGTTTGCCATTCTTTTAACCATTACAGACATAAACACTTTATAATCATGGTTAAGTATTGAAATGGGCTTGCATGAAGCTGGATCTGATGGTTCTTAGCCATCTTTAGGTATTACAGCTACCACTGCTTTCTTCCAGGATGTTGGTACTTCTCCGCCTCTTAAAATACTGTTACACAAAACCTTGTAGATCTTTATCAGTTTTCCCCTCCTAGCTTCCAAACATTCACAGAAATATCACCTATTCTTGGGGACTTCCCTGTAGATTGGCTTTACATCACCATTTTTTATCTCACCACCATTTTTATCTCATCTCCTCCTATCCTAATGGTTAGTAATTCAGTCTCATCTACTTCTAACCTTGGCATATTTAATTCTTCCATAAACATTTCCATTTGTACCTTTTCTTGATTTCTATATCTCTCCACTTTATACAGACTTTCACAGAATTTCCAAAATGTTTCTAATAACTCTACATTATCTCTTTTTACCTTCCTTGTTACAGGCTCCCTAAGCTTGGTGACAGCCCTTTCTACCTTCTGTTGCCTGAGTTGTTCTGCTAAAAGTTTTTGTGCTTAAGAGTTATCGTCAAAAAACAGTTCCTTAACAGCAATTTTTCTAAACTCATGCATACTATCAAGGTAATATCTTATTTTCTGTTTAACATTCTATAATTGCTCCTCTTCTTGTTCTGTGAGATCCCCCCTATTCTGCAATGTCTTAATATTTGTCAGTCCTCTAATTAATTCTTGTTACTTCTTAACCATATCTCCCTTTCTTTTATTTCCACCCTATTTTTAAACTCTATTTTAATTTTATTCTACTCCCTAGATATATTTTCAGAAGAAATTTCTATCTTCTCTAATAGCTCCTGAATAATTTCCACTACTCATTCCTTAAATTCTTCTCTGTTTTCAACAGCTAGATGGGAAAGTGCCAGTGTCTCACTTTTATTTCATTACCCTGTGTTTTTATTTTAGTCATTATTGGCATGTGATCTGAAATAGTTAATGGGTGTGTATCAAGACATTCAATTAAATGTAAATTCTTTCTAGCCTAGCCCAGTTTTTTAATGTACGGAATAATATGTAAATTCACTCCGAACACCTAATACTGATTTCACATCTTCCATGCCAAATATTTTCATAAAGTTTTTCAAAAGTCTACCCTCCTTTGTTATACTTTTGCTTTTGAGACCCCCCCCCAGATGCATTGACTTTGTTGAAAATCAAATTCCAGTGACCACCTACAACTAATATTCCTTACAGAAAGCTGATTATTTCTCCCAGAACTTTCTTAAGTTTATTTATAGCAGTTTTAGGTGGAATATAAACACATGCCAATGTAATCCTTCTCCATTGCCATTAGCCCTTTAGTACTACAAATCTACCATTATTATATTTTTATCCTGTTCTCTTACTATTGGAGCTCATCTTGTAATTAATGTAAGTACTCCTCTTTTATTTTGTCCCAGACATTCAGCTGAATAACCATCCTGAAAACCTTTCTTTATCAAATTCACATGTTCAGAAATTTCCAAGTGTATCTCCTGTAGCATAGCTATTTGCACTCTACATTTTTAATATAGTTCACTACTCTTCCTTTTTTGTACTTACCTGTGATACCACTGACATTTAAATACATTACAGAAAGCATCGCTGTATTAATGAGTTATTATTCCCACCTTTTATTATAACAGCTCTTTTGTTAAATGCCTAGTTCCAACTTTTGTGTTACATGCATGCACTGTTTAGCAGGTTGAACTTTTATACATTTTTTTTCTTGTCATATCCATTTGAGCCTATGCCACATCTTACAAAAAGTTTTGCTTTATTGAAAGGCTCAAAAAAAGCACATCCCAATACTCCTATAAAACATATTAACTTAATACTAACACACAAAACTATGTATATCTTCAAATATTGAAGTTTTACCCTCCTAAAAGAAACAAAGGTCTCAAACTGGGGTCCCCAGTACTTCATCAAATGAGCTATTTATCAAATACCTCTTTGCTGAACTTTATTTATCAAAACTTAATCCATAGAATGGCCATTTTAGCAAATTTTTCCCAGGGAGAAAAACTAGTTGGCCATCATCAGGAGTTTGCCCCTTTCCTCACTATAGTGTGATTTCAGAGTTGGTATATTTAGTTGGGGGTACAGCCCTACACACTGGGTGGTGAGGGGGGCACGGCCCCCCACCTTTAGAATTTGTGGGTTTTGTGATGGTCACTAGGTTGGCCGACTAATTTTTCTTTCTCGGAAAAATATTGCTAAAACAAGTGTTCAATGGATTAAGTTTCAATAAATAAAGTTCGACAAAGAGGAATTCAATAAATAGTTCATTCAACAAAGTGATAAAGACTCACAAAATTGCAGCCACATTCACAGATTAGAGTTAACCTAAAAGAAAGGTTTTCATGCTAAGATGCATGGTGCAGTCTGTGGTTCTATTAAATGCTCTGTTTTTGTCTTATCTTTATAGCTCTCCCATTTGGGAAAACACCTGAATACTTTCAGAGAACATTATCTCCTAAGACAATCTGAAGAAGACCAGATACAGAATTGCTACTAAGCATACATTTATTTGCTGGAAAAAAGCCTAACAACATTCAATATTCTTTTCCATTTACTGGTTTTCTCTTAAAATGTGTTACTAGCTCAAGCTAAGGACCTTAATCCATTCATTCCCACATGCAAGAATGAGAAAAATGATATTATTTCTTTTGTCATGCTCTTTTAACCAGACTTTTTTTTAACTTTACAAAGAGAAAGAGAAGAGAAGGGAGAAAGAAAAACAGAAAAAAAACAGTAGCACCTGTTTACAATAATGTTCCCATTACACTTAAAAACAACTGATAAAACTTTACTTTTGTAACAAGCAAAGAAAATCATACACTATAACAACAGTACTATTAAGAAAAAAAATTTACTTACAGTTAACTTTCTCCATCCACTTCCACTCCCCTGAGTTTTTTTCCAAACATTAATGACAAGAAGTAGGGCATATACTTCACAGTACCCCACAAGTCCAACAAAGTCCATTATTTCCAGATTTTCTTGTTCTGTCATATTTCACAAATTTGATTACTGCTTTACACTCCTATAATTCTCAATTTCCAAGTTACTGGTTTTATTCCTCTTCATCTCCATCTCCCAAAGCCTGTCTGTGCTTCATTTCTAATGTACTCCCGATTCTTCTGGTCAACTCTCATGCTCGCTTCCTTCACTCCAGCATTTTCTGTTGAAGCACTGGAAAAGGTTTCACTGGCACAGTCTCTCCATCCATCCATCCATCCATCCATCCATCCATCCATCCATCCATCCAGTCTCTCTGTTGCCTTTATTACCAGAAGAACAAGAAGCAGAATCTCCTTCTCATTTTTTGTTGGACAAACTTTTGTATTTCTTCCTTAGCATGTACTTCATCAAAAAATTATTTTGTCCCTCCAATGAAAATATTCAGTCTCATACATGCTTCTCAACATTCCCTGAGGAGTGGAATAAATTTACTCCTCTTATGCCTGTTTACAGTGAGTAATCATTCTCCACAAACACTCTGCTGTCTCCCACTTTTAGTACTTTGTCCTTCTGCCACAGGTTTGTCAGAATCATCTCCTTCTGGTGGTAGGATTGCAGCTTTACTTTCAAAGGTCTAGGCTGCTTTCTCATAGCCAGGTTTGAAGCATACATACAATGTGCCCATTCAATTAACAACTCCTGCTGTGGAATACCAGTCCAGTTGCTTGTTTGTGCTTTCATAAAATTAATACAGTGTTTCTTCCAGCTTCTCTGGTATAGCTGAAAATCTCAGTTTTTCCACATGCTCTGTCCTCTAATCGTATTACATTTTTTTAAACATCTCTTCTTGAGCAGTCTCATATTTAGCCAGCCTTTTTTTCATTTCAACCTCTGATTTTTTTGCAGTTTTATCACTACATCTGAACAGCTGTTTAAAGCTTCTTCCATTTTTTCAGCCTTTTGTTGTTTGAGTTGCTATACTTCCTCAGTGTTTTGTTTATTTTACTTCACAAAAACGATGCAGTTATGGCAGTAAATCCAGTTTAGTTCAACACATAAATCCAAAAGTATAAGAAAGAAGTCCACCAAAATCACTGCAGTACCACTAATTTAAAGTTTTTATTCAATGCTAGTTAAAACACTTTTGCAATAAAGTTTCTTCAGGCATATATCATTGAATTAAAAATTCACTTTATTTAAAAGAACATCTACATCATGACTTATTTAATTAACCAATAATTGAAGTGCCAAAGTCAATGTACCTGATTTTGCAGTTCTCTTAAAATCGGACTTAAAGTGACAGTACCATTTAACCCAGGGGGCATATGAGCTCTAAGATGAAGAATCCATTTGAACTCTTCCTTTTCAGTCAGATATATTAAATCATGGGTCTATATTACATCGTTGAACTCACAGGAGTTCGAACAATATAATATCGAACCAGGAAACACAGAACAGTGATTTCTTTCCCCGGGGAAAAAATAAATCGCTTTTCCGGTACAAAAAAAAAAAAAAAAAAAACACGTACACTTTAAACTTAAACTAATGTGGGGGCTTCACCCCCCACACCACCCAATGTGGAGGGCTGTGCCCCCCACACACCCCCACTTAAATATACCAACTCCAAGATTGTACCACAGTGGAGGAAATAAGCAAAGCCACGCAAATGGCCCACCGATTTTTTTCCCTGGGAAAAAAAATTGGTGTTCCGTGGCTTCGCTATTTTCACATTTTGAACATATGGGTTCAATATTACAATGTTCGGACTCCTGTGAGTTTGATGTTGTAATATAGACCCTTAATCACTGCCTCTTATTGATTCATAAATAATTCATAAAATCATAAATTTAAACAGTGTGTCACATCTGTATCAGCGATATGCTTATAAAGTACAATAGTCATAACTTTCCTATTAATTTCTGATAGGTGGCCACCAATCCGCTCTTTAAGCTTGCGGTTTGTCATACCCACATAATATGCCTCACATTTGTCACATTTAGCCATATATAAAAAATCAAGTTACAGGTATGACAGTTTGTATAGACTTGTAACATAAAATCATACCATTAACAGGATGTTTAAAAGATTTCTCTGTGTAAATACTAGTGCAGTGAACAGATTTATTGCATCTGAAAGTGCCTTATTTGGTGCTTTTAAACAATATGTTATTTTAGATTGTTTGTTATAACATAACTGATTTTTAGGTTAATATATCTCTTAGAACCAAAAATGGGTCCTTCACCTGTAATGATTTTCAATTCAGGAACAAGACCAATAAGGGGGTGATATTTTTTTAAATAATCGCTTTAACAGCTTGTGTATTCCTATTGTATGTGAGCATGCATCTATGCTTACTTACTTGTCCATTACTTACAAGTCGGTTAATCTGAGTGTCCAGAAATATAGGTTTAGCCTCCATATCACATTTACTAATAACATCTTGTTTTGTATGGTGAATATCGTCAGCCCTATAGCCTCTTTCTATAAATTCATCAGCTGTTGTCTGCATTTGAATATCCATGTTGGTATTTAATGTATTCAATTTTGCCACATGGAGCATCTGGTTCTTCACTACATTACTGAAAATAAATGGAGGTGCATACTGGTTGTGTGCAAATATGTATTATGCTTCACTTGCTTCCTATAAAGTGTAGTTTCTATTTTACCAAAACTATTTTTCTTAGTGTTATATCTAAAAAGTTAATTCACTGGTCAGAAATTTATTTCTTAAAGCTTAAAAAAATTAGCTGTTTTGGATATATAATTAAAAAATCTTGCGAAAAGTGTTGGTGTACCCTCCATATCAAAAAAAGATCATCCACAAATCTTTTATAAAAAAGCATATGCAATCAGTATAAGTTCATACTTTGTGATAAATTGTTTTTTCCCAAATAAACATTACTATATTAGCATATGTGTTGGATACTGGTGTGCCCATACGTGTTGGCTACTGGTGTGCACATTGAAACACCCCTTTTTTGTCTGTAGAGTTGTTTCTTGAAAGATAAAAATATTGTTATTCAAGACAATATTCAGAAATGCACATATTGTGTTAATATCAACTTGAAGAGAATCAGATAATGCTGACAAGTATGTTTTAACATATTCAATACATTCTTGATTAGGTATAGTTGTAAACAAAGAATCAACGTCTAACATTACGAAGTAACAATTTGTAAGTTTCTTATCAATGGACCACTCACGTAACTGGCTTAGAAAGTCTGAAGTATTTTTTAAAATAGTATTTGTATGTTCTAAACCCTTTTTAACTGTGCATCTAAATATTTGGAAATGGGCTCAATGACCTATCCAAATGCTGAGACTATGGGTCTCATTGGTGCCTCATTTAGGGATTTATGTATTTTTGGAACACTATAAATAATGGAAATACTGGGGGAGGCAGTACTCGGATACTTAAGTCAGAATCAATCTGTTCTTTCAAGTTCTTCTCCTGTAAAAGTTGTGCAACAGATTTAATAATGCCATTACTTCCTTTTGTAGTGATTTCCATATAATCATCTGTACTCAACGTTTTTATTATACTTTTCATATAAAATTCAATGTTTAATAATACAGCCCACCACCCTTGTCAGCATTTTTAATAACAATGCATGAATTATTAACTAATGATTTAATAGCTTGCACATGATCAAAAGGGAAAGCTGGTAAGACATTTTTATTTGGAACATGAACTGAATCAGTGTCTCACACTAATAGAAGAACCAGCACTTTAATCTCAGTTAGTAACCCAATGGTACAAGTCTTTGAAAAGGCAGTTGAGCATGAAATCTACCAACTTTATGAAAGTAGAAATAACAATACTTTTTACAACTTAACTTTTGATCAAATGCAAGCTATTAAATCATCAGTTAATAATTCATGCATTATTAAAAATGCTGACAAGGGTGGTGGGGTCATAGTATTAGACACTGAATGTTATATAAAAAGTTTGATAAAAATGTTGAGCACAGATGATTTATGGTGTTCCAAAAATACATAAATCCCTAACTGAGCCACCCCACCAATGAGAACCGCAGTCACAGCACGTTGATGAGTCACGAAGCTCATTTCCAAACATTTAGATATACAATTTAAAAAGGGTTTATAGCATACAGGTACTATTAAAAAAGATACTTCAGACTTTCTAAGCTAATTATATGAGTGTTCCACTGATAAGAACCTTACAGATTGTTACTTCATAATGTTAGACATGGATTCTTTGTTTACAACTACACATAATCAAGAAGGTATTAAATATGTCAAGGCATACTTGTCAACATTATCTGATTCTCATCAAGCAGATATTAATATATGTGAACTTTTACAAATTATCTTGAATAACAACATTTTTATCTTTCAGAAACAACTGTACAAACAAAATAGGGGTGTTGCAATGGGCACACCAGTAGCCAACACATATGTTAATACAGTAATGTTTATTTGGGAAGAACAATTTGTTTGATCACAAATTATCAACTTATACTGATCACATATTCTTTTTTTATAAAATAGTTGTGGATGATCTTTTTTTGATATGGAAGGGTGCACCAACACATTTAGAAAGGTTCTTTAATTATATATCCAATACAACTAATTTTTAACTTTTAAGAAAGAAATTTCTGACCAGTGAATTAACTTTTTAGATATATAACACTAATAAAAAATAATCATGGTAAAACAGAAGCTAAACTTTATAGGAAGCAAGTGAAGCGTAATACATATTTACACAGAATCAGTATGCACCCCCATTTATTTTCAATAATGTAGTGAAGAACCAGATACTACATCTAGCAAAACTGAATACCTTAAATACCAACATGGATATTCAAATGCAGACAACAGCTTATGAATTTACAGAAAGAGGCTACAATACTGACGATGTTCACCATATAAAACAAGATATTATTAGTAAACATGATAAGGAGGCTAAACTTATATTTATGGACACTCAAATTAATCAACTTGTAAGTCATGGACAATTAAATAAGCACAATTGTATGCTCACATACAATAGGAATACACAAGCTATTAAGGTGATTATTAAAAAGTATAGGCCCCTTATTGGGCAATTTCCTGAACTGAAAAACATTACAAGTGAAGGGCCCATTTTTGGTTATAAGAGATGTACTAACCTAAAAAATCAGTTATGTAGTTATGTTATGAAGAACAACCTAAAAATAACATATTGTTTAAAAGCACCAAACAAGGCACTTTCAGATGCAATAAATGTGTTCACTGCACTACTGTTTACAAAGATAAATATTTTAAATATCCTATTAAAGTTATGATTTCATGTTATAAGCCTATGGAAACTGTTTTACTTGTAACTTGATTTATATGGCTAAATGTGACAAATGTGAGGCATACTATGTGGGTATGATATACCACAAGCTTACAGAATGGATTGGTGACCACTTACCAGAAATTAATAGAATAGAAGGTGATATTACTTTGCTCTCCTCCATAGGACAATTTAAAACTAAACTCAAACAACATATGGCATTTAACTGGCTTTACCACTGCAACAAGCCCAGGTAACTCTCAACATGAACGTGAATAACCCAACTAACTATTTACTGTTAATTTTCTCCTGACTATAACCAGGTGTATCTCATGTCTGCCTATGTATTCTTTGGTAATACTACTTATGTACTCTTGTTTTACTTGTATTATTGTATCTGTTAACTCGGAGCTTATCTCCCCAGGCCTCCACTGAAAATGGACATGGCTCCAGTTGGACTATCCCGGTCAACAAATGTAAAATAAAATAAAATGAATAAATGGAAAAGTTATGACTAATGAAATTTATAAGCGTATTGCTGATACAGATGTGACACACTGTTTTAACTGTATGATTTTACGAACGATTTATGAACCAATAAGAGGCAGTGATTTAATAAATCTGACTGAAAAGGAAGAGCTCAAATGGATTCTTCATCTTGCAGCTCAAATGCCTACTGGGTTAAATGGTACTGTCACTTTAAATCCAATTTTAAGAGAACTGCAAAATCAAGTACATTAACTTTGGCACTTTAATTCTTAATTAATTAAATAAGTCATGTGATGTATATGTTCTGTTATATAAAGTCAATTTTGAATTCACTGATATATGCCTGAAGAAGCTTTATTGTGAAAGTGTTTTAACCAGTGTTGAATAAACGTTAGATTAGTGGTTCTGGTGGACTTCTTTCTTCTTCTTTTAGGTTTCGTTTATTTTAACCAGGTCTGTGTGCATTTGTCTTATACTTTCCTCTAGGTTACTGGAAGTCATGTCTGGAGCTTGCACTGCCTTTTCTAAACAGCTGCAGTACTTTTTCCAGTCAGAATTTTTTCCTCACCTTTTGTAGCTGATTTTTCTTCAGGTCGTCTGCATTTCTTTTTTTCCTGGCATCCAAGCAGTGCACTTACAAGCCAGTTACTGAAACTTACCTAGAAACACAAAAGTCCACTGACCTTCTCTGCTGAGTTTTTGTTTTCACACTGGAAAAGTTAAAATTAAGATGTTACTCAATGTGCAGCCATCTGGAAGTCCCCATCAAGCATACCTACTTATCACCACCACCATCTCTGCATTTCTGGAAACAGTATTAGCCGCTCCAAGGAACTCTTCAAAGCACATTTAGACACTTTCAAAAAACTGGAAACAATATCTTTGTCAAAGAATTTTGCTTAGCAAGGAACAATGCAGCAAACTTGTCTAAACTACACAAACACCACAATACAAACTTACACAGAAAACACTGGTAGTTAAAGTCTTTAAAAGCTACCATGCTGGACTCCATCAGCTTCTTTCCCAGAGATTGTAGTCACTTGCCTCATTTATTTGAAGGGCTTGGATTTGAAGATGTCATAGTCTTTTTCTTGGATAAGTTTGCTGGGGACACAGAAGCAGGGTCTGCAGGCAAGGGGGCTTGGAGGCTGGGCATGGTTAAGCATACCCTGAATTTCTTAACCATTTTTTTTAGACAGAGACATATTCTGTAAAAGAGAACAGTGAGCTTTCTTAGAAACATTATCCAATGCTGGGATCAATGGAGGGAATATGCCATGTCTACAGTCTCATCCTCCAAATGATCATACACCCTGCTGATCTCAGGGGCAGATGATGAGTGCTCTCAACTGAATACATCCCTAAATCTAGGCAGTATTTGGTAAACAGAAAACATCTGTTGGGGTTTCTGAACTTGTTTGCCCTTAGATGAAAAGTACAGTTTTGTACCTACCATAAATGTAGATGTTCGAAGATCCACATTGCTGCAGTCCTTACTTATGGGTAGTCCGCTGTCCTCGGTCGGCCCGAATACCAAAGTATTAGGCTGACGTCGGTCATGGGTGCTCAGATCTGACATCAGAGCGTCAGGGTATAAAAGCGCATGACCGACGTCATATCCTCAGTCTTTTCTTGCCTCAGATGTCAGAAGGCCCTAAAAAGAAAGGCCACAGCCCAAAAACAGGATACCTCCCAAAAACATGCCCAACAACAACCATCACCCAAACCATATTACCATGCCAAACTATAGAGGGGAAGGAGGGAGGGTAAATTGGACTGCAGCAATGTGGATCTTCGAACATCTACATTTATGGTAGGTACAAAACTGTACTATGTTCTTCATCTCACATCGCTGCAGTCCTTACTTATAAGGATGGCAAAATCATAAAGCATTAGGGGCTGCTAAAATGCCCTGTAATATTGCAGAGGCAAATCCAGCCCTAGACTTAGAATAAAGAGGAAGGTGGTAATGCTTGGAAAAAGTATGTACTGAACTCCAAGTGGCTGCTTCCAAAATATCTTTTGTAGCTACCCCCCTTAGAAAGGCAGTAGAAGTGGCAGTAGCTCTAGTGGAATGAGGTCTGATTCCAGCCGGAACCTCCTTACCATGATGGGAATAACAGAAAGAAATACAAAACCCAATCCATTTAGAAATAGTTTGTTTTGAAACAGGTTTCCCCTGAGAACCCAAAGCAAAAGAAACAAACAACTGCTGAGACTACCTGAACCCCTTGGTTCTGTTCAAATAATAACGTAACTGTCTGTGAATATCCAAAGTATGCAAAATCTTCTCCCCTTTATTTTGGGGGTTTGCATAAAAAGTAGGCAAATGAATAGTTTGGTTCAAGGCCACACTAGAAACCACTTTAGGCATAAAGGAAGGATTAGTACGCAAAGATACCCTATCCTTATGAAAAATCAGGAAAGGTTCCACTGCCATAAGGGCCTGTAATTCAGAAACCCTTCTTGCAGAGGTAATGGCCAACAAAAAAGCAGTCTTCCATGATAAATACTTTAACTCGGCAGTAGCTGCAGGCTCAAAAGGTTGTAGAGTAAGTTTTTCCAACACAAAATTGAGATCCCAAGCAGGAGTAGGAGCTCTACGTGGTGGTCTTATGTTCTTTGCCCCTCTAAGAAATTGCTTAAACAAAGGATGGGAAAATAAAGGAGGGTCACAGTCATAGTGAGCAGAAATGGCTGCAGCATGAACCTTTATCGAGGAGAAAGACAAACCCTTGTCCAATAACTCAGTAAGATATTGAAGAGAAACACTTAAATCAGGCTTGGAAACATCAAAGTCCTTCGCTTTGCTCCAAAGAAAAAATCTCCTCCATTTATCTGCATAAACTTTCCTTGTACTAGGCCTTCTGGCCTCCAAAATAACATTCAAAACTTGTTGTGGAAGCTGAGACCCTCCAGGGTCTAAAACAGAATATGCCAGGCTGTGAGATGCAGAGACTGAATCTTGACATTGAGGAAGTGATTGCCCTCCTGAGACAAAAGATGCGGAATCAAAGGCAGAGGCCATGGAGGCTTCCGTACTAAACTCCTCAGTAGTGGGTACCAGTGCTGTCGAGGCCAATCCGGCGCTATCAGAATCATGGATGGCTTGTCTATTCTGGCCTTCAGGAGTACCTTGGGAATGAGAGGCAGAGGTGGAAAGGCATAGACATGAAGATTGCTCCAACTGAATGATAGAGCATCCACCTTCCAAGCTGTGGGATGAAACATTTTTGTGCAAAACTTTGGCAGCTGGTAATTTAGTGGAGAAGCGAACAGATCTATGTCTGGAGTCCCCCATAACACTGTCAACTTTTGAAACACATGATCCAGTTTCCACTCGTGAGGATCCACAATTTGTCTGCTCAACACATCTGCTAAGGAGTTCTGTGCTCCTGGTAGAAACCTTGCCTGAAGATTGAGGTGTAAACTGAGAGCAGTCTCCCACAAAATCATCGCTTGCCTGCAAAGAGGGTACGAATGGGTTCCCCCTTGCTTGTTGATGTACCACATGACAGTAGTGTTGTCTGTTTGAATCAACACCTGTCCTGGGTGAAGTAAATCCCTGAAAGCCATCAATGCAAATTGAACTGCTAACATCTCCTTCAAGTTGATATGCAAATGTTGAAGTCTGACAGGCCACGTGTCTTGCACCCATTTTCCATTGAGGTGTGCTCCCCAAGCCTTGTCCGAGGCATCTGTCGTTAGAATCTGACTCGCCTCTGGTCGGGTCACAGAGAGTCCCTTGTTTAGGTGACATTCCTCAGCCCACCACAAAAATTCTTTCTGAATGCAAGGTATTATCGGAATGACAGTGTCTAGATCTTGGCAGTGTTGTGTCCATACATTTTTGAGATACCATTGAAGCTTCCTCATATGCAGTTTGGCATTGGGAAGCACCAGAATACAAGATGCCATGAACCCCAAGGCTTGAAGGACTGTCCTTGCAGTCAGCCTGGACTGTAGAGACATTTGATGGAAATAAAGAGAAAGGCTTCTTTGTTTGTCCGGGGTCAAAAAGGCCATCTGGGAAGCTGTATTCAGTCTCACACCCAGAAAGCACATGTCCTGAGAGGGTACTAGACTACTGGACTTTGTTTCGTTCACAGAATACCCTAGGCATCTTAACACTACCATCACATACTGTAGATGATGAAGAAGTTCGTCTTTGTGTTGTGCAATAATCAGGCAATCGTCCAAATAAGGATAAATCTGTATTCCTCTTAACCTGAAAAAGGCAATCACTGGAGCCAGAACCTTTGTGAACACTCTGGGCGCAGTAGATAAGCCAAAGGGCAATGCAGAGAACTGATAATGTAAATTTCCAGCCCAAAAATGCAGGTACCTCCTGCAACTGGGCCTGATAGGAACATGAAGATAAGCCTCTTTGAGATCCAGAGTTACCATCCAGTGATCTTTTCCCAACAGAGGTAAAAGCTGTTGTAACGTCAGCATTTTGAACTTTGGAATGTCCAGATAAGTGTTGAGGATAGATAAATCCAAAATTGGTCTCCACGTGTTCCCTTTCTTTGGTACTAGAAACAGGCGAGAATAAAATCCTAGTCCCACTTCTGACAGAGGAACTGGCTGTATAGCTCCTATTTGAAGAAGCAAAGAAATCTGCTTGTGAGCCTCTATCCTTTGCCGAGGAGGAACGTCTGGCATGCCTTTGAAAGGAGGCAATGTATGGAAATAAAACTTGTAACCTCGGTTTATAATGTCCAATACCCATTTGTCCTGGGTGACTAAAAGCCAGTTTTGCTTGAAGAGTGCTAACTTTCCTCCCAAAGGAGCTGCCAGGCAAGAAGAATCTGGCAGCTGAAAATGCAGGTCATTGGGCCTGTTTACGAAAGGACTGGCCCCTGCCCTCACCTGCAGATTGTGCAGGCGAACTCCAAGTTCTAGGCCTGAATGTACTGTGAGCTCTGCCCCTGCCACGTCTAGATCTACCCCTAGATTGAGAATCAGAAGAAGGGTAGGTCCACCCCTTAGTAGGCCAATTTCTACTAAACTTTGGAGGTTGCACCTGCAAAAAATCTTTAACAGTCTGCATAGACTTAGCCTTGTCTTCCATTTTCTTCAAAACCGACTCCACAGGGGGACCAAACAGAACTTCAGACTGTAAAGGGGCATCCAGAATTCTAGTTTTAACATGCTCAGACAAATTCTGATCCTTAAGCCAGGCGTGCCTACGAAGAACTGAACCAGTGGTAGCCACCCTAGAAGAGGCCTGTACAGCATCAAAACCACATTGCAAAGAATGCTTACCCACCTGTTCAGAGACATGTACTAAATCCTGCAATTCTTTACTCTCTATGCCCTCTGCCAAAGCATCCACTTTAGATTTTAGCTGAGAAAGGAGAAAATTCTGATACTTCAACATATGAAACTGGCAATTTAAAGCCCTCATTGCTAAAGTAGAAGAGGTATACACCTTCTTACCCCATCTATCCAAAGCTCTAGCTTCCTTATCTAGAGGAACCGGATTCTTTACAACAGAGGCTCTAACACCCTTAGGCCCCTGACTAATAGTTTCTGGGTCCGCCCTAGGACTCTTATACAGATATTTATGAGCCTCAGGCACCCTGTAATATCTGTCCGGTTTAACTGGCGCAGGAGGCAAAGAATCTGGATTAAGGGAAGCCTCCGAGAAAACATCTTGAACAACATCCAAAACAGGAGGTATAGCCAAGGGTCTATGCTGTGGTAAAAACAAGAATTCCCTAAGCCTCTTCCGTGAATCAGAGAAATCCTGTCCTTCCCACTTAAAATGCTCCCTCATGGAATGCAGAGTTTCTGAAAATGAAAAATCCTCTGGAGGAGAAGCAGAAGGAGTGGAATCCTCTGCATCAGAATCCGAATAAGGAGGAAAATCTAGAATATCTTCAGCAGAAGACTCTGAGTCATCTGAGGCCTGATCCAAACTTTCCAACTCTGGCTCCACCCTGGGCCTCTTATCAGGAGGGGGCATAGAACCTCTAATTAAAGTAATCAAATCTTCTGCCATTTTAAGCATGTGCTTTTTAGGCACAGACCCTGAAGTACCTGGAGGGACACCAGAGGAAGGTAAAACCGACCTGCCCTTAGAAGAAGCCTTAGAAATAGAAGCAGAAGGCCTAACCACCTTAGGCACAGAAGGGAGAACAGTAACTTGAGAGGCCCCTTCAGCCTGACCTGACTCCTGGGAGGCCACATCCTGCAAAATCAAAGTTTCCCCCTGAGACTCAACAGAAACTTCAGCCGGATCCACCTGCTCTACTGTAGCTTCTGCAGGACCAGCGTCCAAAACGGACGAATCAACCTGTGTAGGTTTCAAGGATTTGTCTTTGCGCTTCTTCGTGGAAGCGGGCGTCGGAGGATCCGACGGCATATTATAATTACACCGCTTACCAAAGACTAACCTAGCACAATCTAACCTTCTTTTTATAGTGCGCTTATTAAACCTAGCACAAAACCGACACCCGACTACGTCGTGGTCCGGTCCCAAACAAGGAATGCAAAGAGAGTGATAATCCCTATGCGGTATCTGTTTCCCACAAGAAATACAATTATTCACTTTTTCTGACATCCGGAATTAACTGAGGCAAGAAAAAAAAATATTCCCCAACGGGGTACTTAGCCCAACTTGGTTTCGGTCTGAAACTCAGAATTCAAAAATTTCAGAACGCCGAACGGCACTTGCAACGCTGCTTCTGCATCGGACCATGCGGCAAAAAAGACTGAGGATATGACGTCGGTCATGCGCTTTTATACCCTGACGCTCTGATGTCAGATCTGAGCGCCCATGACCGACGTCAGCCTAATACTTTGGTATTCGGGCCGACCGAGGACAGCGGACTACCCATAAGTAAGGACTGCAGCAATGTGAGATGAAGAACATCTGACTGATGATACTTTGGCACTTCCAAAACCTCAGATTCCGGATTCCCTTCAGTATTAGGACCTTTGGGTTCTCTGGGTAGCTGAATGGGGTAGGGAGTGTCGGCATTACTCATAACCTGGGTTTGTATCCCATAATCAACTGCTTGAACAATGGATCTGGCCATAACCATCAGCTCAGGTGGAAACACAGTCACAGATTGTTACCCTGGAAAGCGGTGGGTCTTCTGTGTCTGTCTTTTTTTTTTTGTAAGTACTACACTAGTGGGAGTCTCCCCTGGGAGGGGGGGTATCAACACTGGAAACAAATTCTGCAACCCTGGCTTCTCCTGCACCTGAAGAGTTTGGTTCTCCTGTCCCTGAATCAGGCAATGGTACAGCCCTAGAGGGCACATCTGACTCTTGTGTCATGCGCAGCTGTGATACTAATACCACACCAGGAGACCTGGAGGCAAAAGAAGGTGAGTGGTCTGATAGCCTGTCCAAAGCTACTATTGAGTCAGAAGCCATAGGCCGAGACATATTTCTTGATTTATTTCTATGCATTTGAGGTGCACAAGGGGTAGAAGGTGCGTGGGTAGGTGCAATGTATCTAAATCCATCAAGTCAGGGGGCCACAAACTAGCCAATAAAAGGACAAACCCCATAATACTTCCTCCAAGTACCAATCTGAAGATTATTTCTGCCGGGATGCTATTCTAAATACTGACAGTAGTTTCAGTAACACAGTTGAAAGTACAAAAGTCTCCTAATACTAATAAACAAAGGCTAGTTTCAGCCCAAATGATTAGAAACATCATAAAACAGTCAGACAAAATGTTTAACATACAAAATGTCATCCAAAATGTAATTTAAATGAAAAAAAATATTTAAAATGCTGTAATCATACTCAATCAATAATACTACTCCAAAAGACAAAACTGTGGAAAAAAAATAAGAATTCCTGTCAAAACTTTCAAATGAAGCTTAAAATACAAATCAAAAATCTTATACTACAGATAAAGTAAAACCCCAAACACGTGCAATTTTCCAATCAGAAAAAACGCTAAACAGCAGAATACACTATTCAAAGCACAGACAGAAAATGACAGAGAGAGAAAATAAAAACCCAAAAGGGCTTCTTATCTGAGCTCAGCAGCTCAAGAGATCCAGAGTGATGAGCAGACTTTTAAGAGATCTTTCACTTACTGTGGTAATAGAAAAAACTGGAAGGGTCTGTAGATCTGCAAGGCAGTCCCTGTACTGCCAGGTGATTACACACAGAGACAGGCAAGTTGAAGGGACTCTGAGCTTTGGTAGGCTGCTAGAGGAAGGGTAGCAGAGCACTACTATATGCCAGTAGGGCACTGTGTAGAACATTCCTCAAGCAAGTATTTAAAAAATAAATTTTTTTAAGTACAAAAGCAAAAGAAAATTTCAACGCAAGATAAAAAAAAAAATCATTCAAACCTTATGAAGGCCAATAGTTCATAGGCAAGTGTGTATGTCCACATTTACCAATTCCATTCAAATTGTCTGTCACTTTATCTAATCACAAGTGGTCTAAAAAGTGATCTAATAAGAACTTGCAAAACATTATACAACTTACAAATCTTATTATAAGGAAAGCTTAGGATTTCTTTTATCACTGGTATTAGTTTTCTTACAGATCTCAGTTTGCTTTATCACAGTGTGCTTGACTGCGTGAGCTTTTGGTGCACTTCCATTGTTTTTTTTTCCTGTTTTTTTTCCCACTGTAATGCAACAGAAAAGTTGTTGTATACAAGTTAGGGGGTGGGAAGGCAACCCTTTCCTCATATGAGAGTGCAGGGGAATTGCTTTCTTGCAAAACAACATGTTTTTTAGTTATTCTGGGTTAGATGAAGTGCTTTTAGATTAGTTATTGCATAATTCATGTTTAGATACCCTGTTTTAGAATAACTGTCAAATACTCATATATATATATATATATATATATACACACACACACACACACACACACACACACACACACACACATATATATATATATATATATGAATCCCATTCTCTTAATCGACAACAACACAGTTTGTCAAGTAACAGAAGATCGAACCCACTTCAGCGAAAGTGCACAATATCGACAGTGCACTTTCGCATAAGCCGGTTACAGTGGGGATAAGGAAATATATCCTTTTTCCCACTGTAGTGCGATCTCGGAATTGGTATATCTAAGTAGGGGAGTGGGGGGGGCACAACCCCCTACATGGGGGGGGGTACAGGAGGGCTTGCCCCCCCCACATAAACAGTTTCAATTTAATTTTGTTTGACAATCGGCTTCAGCGAAAGTGCACTTTTGATGATGAAGTAGTCAAAGTAGTAGAAAAAGTACTCATCGAGAGTGCAGGTATAAAAACATTCACAGACCAATCCACAGGCTAATACCAGCTAAAGAGACAAAGGGATAACAGCATATGACAAGCAATGAACAAGGGAAAAAACTAAGTCTAGTCTGAATGAATGTAACATGGTATACAAGCAGCCAATCGAGTTATTTAAGTATGTATCTAGACCAATGGGGTAATCAGCCAATGTCATAACTCAATTCAAAATCTCAGCCAATGAAGGACTAAAGGATAAACAACCAATCAAATAGTTTAAATGAAAAAAATAAACCAGTAGGATGAAGGGCAAATAACAGAGTACCCAGCTTTATGAAAATTAATCACAAAACCTGCAGCACCTGGTCTCCCAAACAACTGCTGACCAGGCCCAGTCCTACTTAGCTTCCAAAATCAGATGGGATCAAACTCTACTGTGGTATTACATATACATAACAAAACGCTCCAACTGAAAACTTATAATTATTCCTTGGATAAATATGTCTGCAACGTGTATATAATAGGTGTATATGTCCCTATATAAGCCGCTAAATCACAAAGTAATAGAAAAAAGAACTTGTTGAAAGTAACAGACATAGGGAGCGTTCACAGATAACAAGATTCTCATTTAATATGTCGTTTCTTCAGCGCTGGTTTCAAAGGTATGTTAGATATTAGAGTTCAGGCCTGGTGGTTTGTCTGCTTGCAGCTCACTAATCCACTTCATTTCAGCCAATTCAGTCATAAGTGCTATGTCACCGCCTCTAATCTTGCAAGTTATTGTTTGCACAACCATAAAGCGAAAAAAATGATGATCATTGGTTGATACATGTCGCACAAGTGGATTCTTCATATCCCTGAGCCTCAAATCACTTACATGTTTAGATATGCATTCTTTAAAAAGTCTATTAGTTTTACCTATGTAGAACATATCACAGATGGTACAGTATGCTATATAGACCACATTTTTGGTCTTACAATCTGCATAGCCATGAAAGGTATAGGTCTTACTGGTTACAGGATGTTTGTATGTCTGTTCTTTATGGATATATTTACACACTGTACATGTTCTACATGGGTAATTACCCTTTCCGTTAGTTCTTATTTCCATCTTCTTGAGGGGTTTATCACAAAGGATTCGTTTTAAATTCTTACTATTCCTGTACGTGAAATGGGGATGTTCTTCCACAATCTTCTTCATAAATATGTCACTAGTTAGGATCTTCCTGTTGTTCTTGATGATTTTATTTACTTGAAGAATGTCACTTGAATACCTTAGAATGACCCTAATGTCATTTCTATGACTGCTGCCTCGAGATGGCTCCAACTGCTGGGGTGGCAGATCTGAATAATAAGGCTTGATCCTTGTGTTCCTTAGTTGAACTGCTGCATGCTGGCTCTCAATTGCTGAATTAATTTTTCATTGGCTGCTTTAAAATCATTATCCCTGGTATGCATTCTCGAACTGCGTAACATTTGGCCCTTAATAATGTTATGATATATATGTAGAGGATGTATATTGGATCGATGGAGTATACTATTCTTCCTACAGTCTTTGTGGTGTACCAGAGTATTTATCTCTCCATTGCTATTCATTTCAACAGTTATATCTAGAAAGATGATCTTGCTAAAAGAAGTATACGTAGTGAATCTCAGGACTTCAGCTGATCCCTCCAAATAAGCAGCATATTCACTGTGTTCAATTAAGAAGACCTTTACTGCTTTTATGCCATATTCATTGGGAATCACTATAAATAAGCTCTGAACATCCAAGGTTGCCATTAATATGAGACCATTATTCCCTGAAGAAGTCATGAAGTCATGTAAGGTGGATAAGAAGTGTTTAGTGTCTTTCAGAACTGAACTCGCCTTAGGCAAAAATTTCTTGAGTTGGTATTTTAAAAATAGAGATAGTGTTTCTGTGAACCAACCTTCACCTGCTACTATAGGACATAGCAATGGGGATTCCATGTCTTTATGTATTTTTGGTAGTCCCTTGATGACAGGGATTTTTGTGGTCTTCACTTGGAAGAAATCACATAAATCTTGATTTATCCTTCTACAGGATAACAGTTCAAGAAGAATTTTTCTCACTGAGTGAATCATTTTATTGACTTGTAACATAATGATTTTCTTGTAAGTAGTTTCATTAGATAACACAGAAGAAATCTTGGTCATATACCAATTCTTATCCAAATCAACTATGGCTACACCTTTATCAGATGAAGTAATGACAATGTCTCCACAGAATTGTAGTTAAGAGCTTTCTTCTCTTCCTGGTTCAAATTAATGAAATGATGATGAGGCGAGTTTAATTCCTTAGCTAGCTCCATCTCACATACAACCAAAAATGTATTAACTGTATGATTGTTCTGTAGTACAAAGTCACTGGGTCCCTAAGGTTGTGGTTGGTAAGTGTCCAGTGTTACCAAACATGAATTTCAACATTATATTCCTACAAAAGAGCAGTAGATCAATAATCACTTCACTCAATTTGGAAGGCATAGCTGGTATAAATATTAGTTCTTTGTTTAATACATTCTGTTGAGAAGCTGTTAGTCTTGGAGCTCAGATTAACAACAAGAACTTCTCAAACTATACCTGACATATTAGTAATTATCTGTCTCATGACATCTTCCTCCTCTTCCGGTCCCTGCTGACTGAACAACCCTGGTTGTTTGTTACTGTTGTTTCAGTAGAATGGGTAGTGCTGGAAAAACTGACAAGGCAGCTGAGGTATCTTTCTTTCTGGCACCTAAGTTATACACGTAAGCAAAATTATCAAGAACAACTGGAAGATCCTACTGACAAATCTATGAAGAAGACTGTGGGAGAACTCTAACGTATCCTTGAAACCAGTGCTGAAGAAACCATGTATTAAATGAAAATCTTATGTCTGTGGACATTTCCTATGTCTATTACTTTTAATGAGTCATATTTTCTATTACTTTGTGATTTACTGGTTTATATAAGACATATAGAGCTATTATATATAGGTTGCGGACATATTTCTCCAAGGAATAATGATAAGTTTTCAGTTGGAGTGTTTTGATGTATATGTAATACCACAGTAGAGTTTAATCCCATCTGATCTTGGAAGCTACTGGTCAGCAATTTGATGGATTACCAGGTGTAGCATGCTTTGTGGTCAATTTTCATAAAGCAGGGTATTCTTATTTGCAATTCATCCTACTGGTTTATTTTTTTCATTTAAAACACTGATTGGTTGTTTATCCTTTAGTCCTTCATTGGCTGAGATTTTGACTTGAGTTATGACATTGGCTGATTACCCCATTGGTCTAGACACATATTTAAATAACTCGATTGGCTGCTTGTATACCATGTTACATTCATTCAGACTACATTTAGTTTTTTCTCTTGCTCATTGCTTGTCATATGCTGCTGTCCCATTCTGTCTTTAGCTGGTATTAGCCTGTAGATTGGTCTGAGTGTTTTTATACCTGTTATTCTCAATGAGTATCTGAGTGTTTTTATACCTGTTATTCTCAATGAGTACTTTTTCTACTACTTTGTGATTTAGTGGTCCACACACGACACATACAACTATTTTATACATGTTGTGGGCATATTTCTCTGCTACAATGACACATTTTCAGTTAAAGTATTTTAATTGCATCCATAATATCACAGATGTGCCCAATCTCGGAAGCTAAGCAGGGTTGGGTCTGGTTAGCAATTGGATGGGAGACCGCCTGGGAATACCACATGTTGTAGGATTTGTGACTAGTTTTCATAAAGCTAACTTTGTTGTTTTTTATCTGCCATCTATCTTATTGGTATATTTTTTTATTCAACTAATTTGGTTGGCTGTTATTCTCTACTCCTTCATTGGCTTAGATCTTGACTTGAGTTATGACATTGCCTGCTTATCCTATTGGTTTAGATACATATTTAAACAATTTGATTGGCTGTTCATTTCCAGCCCTTCATTGGTTGATTTGGCTTATGACATTGGTTGACTATACCATTGGTGTATTTTCAGATTTACACAACTCGATTGGTTACTTGCACGCTATGCCATATTTATTCAGATCAGATCCAATTTTTTACCATTGTTTATGGTTCTTTGGCTGCTATTTGCCTGCTGATTGGTCTGTAAATGCTCCTCAAACATTTTAGATACATTTTTCACATAACAATAAGTTTTTAATTGAGGAACTTCATCTGTAAGCATAACACTACAGGTTAAATGACTATTTTTAACTGGTCAAGCATTCCATTCTAGCACTTTTATTGGTTAGACGTTTAATATGTTTTTATTGGTTAACAATGATAATAGATAAACATGACTGGATAGCATTCATATACATATTTCCTGCTTGTTCAGACACTTTTGAATCTGAAGAAGTGTGGAAGCCACCCAAAAGGGCTCATTTATTTATTTATTTTATTTATTTATTTTACATTTGTTAACCGGGAATTTCCGACTGGACCAGGTCCAGTTTCAGCGGAGGCCCGGGGAGAAAAGCTCCGGCATCAAGTTATACAAATACAGTACATCAAGCATAATACACAAAACAGGTTACAACATATATGCTGAGCATTGTAATATAACAAGAAATTAATAAAATGCTCCAAGTAAATCTAGATATAGAAAATAGGTAAAAAGGCAATGGGTGTTATACACTGGTAAGAGAAGAAAATATATCAAGTAAAATTCTAGAGTTAAAAGTTCCCTTTCAAATGACCATGCCTACAGGGGATCCGAGATCCAGCATGTGATCAGAGAGCAGTTTGGGAAGTTAATAACAGTGTGGGTAGGGTTATGTGACACAAGGGCATAACCAGGTACTAAGAAGATGTGATTTGAGGGAGTTTTTGAATATGGATGTGAAGGGGGCAGTGGACATGGAATGGGGAAGAGAGTTCCAATTTCTGGCAAGTGTGTAGGAGTAGAGCGTTTTCCCTGCATTATTATTAGCCTTGGTGATGGAGAGGAAAAATTGTTCACTAGATCTAAGGTACGAGTTTGCAGTGTAGACAGTAAGTAGGTTGGATATTGGGTTTTTTTTCAGGATATTTGAAAATATTGTAGGCTGTGCCCAGCTGGTGATAGTTAAGTAGCTGTGGTAGCTCAAGCCATTTTAGTTCTTTTATTGCAGTACAGTGATGGGTTCTATAGTTTGAGTTAGTAGCAAACTTGGCTATTTTATTGTAGCATGATTCTAGTTTGTGTAGGTCACATTGTCTGATTTTGGTAAAGATTGGTGCTTCTAGAATTGAGAAGATGTGGCTTTGTGCAAGAGTGACTTTTGCTTTTTGTAAGAGAAAGGACTTATGCCTGTATAGGGAGCCTAACTTTTTGTGTACTAGTTTTATGGTATGTGAGATGTGAAGATTATTGTCAATTTCAATGCCCAGAAGACTGGTGTGGTTAGAAGGGGAGATGGTGGTGCCGTCCTTAGATGTTATGGTAAAGGAGAGGGTTTTTTTTATTTATTAGGTGTAAATAGTAGCAATTTTGTCTTTTTGGGATCCATTTTCCTACTGATTTAAAGGTATCTTGAGTGAGTGTATGTAGGGTGGTGGGAAATGAGGCAGAGCAGATCAGAGCTGAATCATCAGCATATTGAATGAGTGTTGCATGTTGTGTAGAGCTATTGAGGTTATTTGTGAAACTAGAAAATAATAGTGGGCCCAGTATAGAGCCCTGTGGGACTCCTATGGTGGTTGGAAGTTGTGGAGACAGAGTTCCTTTCCACTGGACTGATTGTTGCCTGTCAGATAGGCAGCTTCTTAACCAGGCTATAGTAGAGGAGGTGAAGGATAATGATGTTAGTGAGTCTAGTAGACTAGAGTGAGAGACCATATCAAATGCTTTTGAGATGTCTAGAAAAATGGCTGAAACATACTTGTTATCATTCCTGTGAAGGTTTATATGATTAGTAAAGGAAAGAAGGGCGGTGGTAGTGCTGTGATGTGGATGGAAACCGTCTTGTGTGGTAGACAGTAGATAGTGTGTGTTAAGAAATGTCATCACTTACAAGTGGATGCATTTCTCAAGAATAATGGATGGGGCAAAGGATGGCAATAGGTCGGTAGTTGGAGAATTTGTAGGAGTTACCTCCTTTATGGAGAGGAATGATGTGAGATACTTTCCAGAATTTGGGTATGTAGGATTCTTGTATGGAGCAGTTGATTAGGATGGAGACATGATATGATAGGGAGTCACTAGACATTTTTAGGTATGCAGCAGGTATGTTATCAGCTGCCAATATGGTTGGCTTTAGTTTTAGGAGGAGCTTTTTGATAGTTGAGGTGGGCACTGGTGATGGGCTGAAAGAGGGGGTGATGTGGGATAGGTTGGGTTGCAATTGAGGTAGACTGTTTTTGGTTATTTGACTGGACAGGGCTAAGATGGACTTACTAAAATGGTTATTAAATTTAGCATTTGTTTACCGGGAAAGTCTGACTTGGAATGAAGCAAATTTTCAGCAGAGGCCCAGGAAGAAACACTCCAGATGCATGTCTTTATAATGTGGGAGTAAACCGGAGCACCCAGAGGAAACCCACACAAATGCAGGGAGGACATGCAGACTCCACTCAGAAGGCACCCCAGTCAATAATCGAACTGGAGATCCTCTTGCTGTGAGGAGACAACACAACTACTGCACCATTTTATATTCTTCAATAAAACTGTTTTATGATTACAGCCATGGCAACTGCACTGGTATACTCTGGGACGTGTGTGTGTGTGTGTGTGTGTGTGTGTGTGTGTGTGTGTGTGTGTGTGTGTGTATATATATATATATACATATGTGTGTGTGTGTGTGTACACAATGTATACACATACACACACACACACATATATATATATATATATATATATATATATATATGGGTCTACTTCATTTGATCGAAAGACCATTTGACTGAAACCATTTGGTCGAAATTTTATTTGATCGAAAACCAGAATTCAAGGCAAACAACAGGGATTTGTCCCCCTCCCCAACGTCGTGCGACCCTGGAGTTGGTGTATATATAGATAGGTGGTGGTGTGGGGGGTGCAGCCCCCCACATTGCAAGGTGTGGGGGATGAAGCCCCTCACCTATTTTTGTTTAAAATCTGTACATTTTGTGTTATTTTCTTTTTTAAAGGAAACTAGGTGTGGGGCTTCGCCCCCCCACCCCCACCCCTAAATATATATATCAACTCCAGGGTTGCATGATATTGGGGAGGGGGACAAATCCCAGGTTTATGCCTTGAATACTGGTTTTCGATCAAATGAAATTTCGGCCAAATGGGTTTCAGTCAAATGGTCTTTCGATCAAATGAAGTAGACCCATATATATATATTACGTCTTAAGTGTCTTATATATATATATATATATATATATATATATATGGTTCCACTTCATATCATCGAATTATCATTTCATCGAATTTCAAATCATCGAGACCAAATCGTCGAAAACTCATAACATCAAATCTCAAATCATTGAAAACTATAAAGCAGCTCGAAATAACATCCCAGACACTGTTTACTACATTTATGCAGGGGGGAAAGTCCCCCTGAACCCCACATCCCCCGTAAATTAAATATACCAACTCCAAGGTTGCATTACAGCAGGGTAGGAAATTACCCCCCCCCCCACTGTAGTGCGACCTTGGAGTTGGTATATTTAATGTACGGGGGGTGTGAGGGGTCAGAGCCCTGCACATGGGGGGTGCAGGGGGGCTTGCCCCCCTGTATAAACATAGTAAAAACTCTGTGGGGTGTTATTTCTAGCTGCTTTATAGTTTTCAATGATTTGAGGTTCGATGTTATGAGTTTTCGACGATTTGGTCTCAATGATTTGAAATTCGATGAAATGATAATTCGATGATATGAAGTGGAACCACACACACACACACACACACACATATATATATATATATATATATATATATATATATATATATATATATATATAAAATTAGATACACGCACATACATTTTTAGTGCAGATGTATCAACTATAAAATACTTTATACACACTGAAAATATTTTATTTAAATAAAATATCACAGGAAGCTCCTGTTTCTCTCTGTTTATTTCTCTCTCTCTCTCTCTCATCTCTTGCCATAATAGCTTCCTCTTTTAGCATCTTACATACCTCATGTCATACTTCAACAGTAGGCATCTACCTGTTCGTAATAAACTGCAACTTTCATCCTTACTTTTGGTGTGATTTTTTTGGAGTAAACATACCTAAACTACCCTTCCTGGTTTAACCAGCAATATGAGCACCAACTAGCTAGCATTTCATGCACATGTGTTATAAGTTTGTGTCACCAGTAAGCAGGTGATCTCTTATCCTCAGAAGATACTCTTTGATTAATCAGGGTTAATCTATATGTGCAAAAGAAGAAAAAGCTTATTCTAAGTACCTCTTCCTCCGACATTTTAAGAGGTTGAGCTGAAGTTAACAGTCAAAAAGGTGAATTAGTGAAACATTTAAAATGCATAAACTGTTCTACACTTAGTAATGCAGTTCAACATTTATATTAAGCCACTATTACCAGATGCAAATCAACAAGAAAAATATCCTTTGATTCATACTGTACTACAGTCCCTTGCTTCTTTATGTATATCTTATATATGGTAAAATAAATATACAAACGCGTGTAGCCTACCTGACACCACTCCAACACCATCATCACAGTCATAGTCAGACACTTCACTGTCACTTATCCTTTGTGACCCTACAACAAAACGAACAATCAAATGTGTACATTACAAAGAAACACTATTATGTAACACTGAACACAGTATTTACTATAGAACTGTTCAGGAAAGTACAATTCTGAGATAACTTACCATAACAGTAGATGTGTGAACTAATCACTGCTACAGTATTCCTCACAGATGGGACTTATCCCCAAGGATATAAATACATAAGGCCAGTCTAAAAATATCACGCTCCTTCCTTATACTCCTTATGTCTACCCTTAGCAAGAGTAAATGTGTAAGTATAAGAGGGTGATATGGAGGCACCAAAACTTGGGGCCATTCTTCCCCTGAAGTGGAAGACTGAAGCCTTTAGCTCAAAGCTAAGTCTTGCCATAAAGAAAAGGGGGGAAGGATACCCCAACCTGGCCACAGAAGAGATCATCTGGGGGAATGGTGGGTATATACACAGCAGATGTCCTTGAACATCTATTGTTATATGTTAAGTTACCTACCAAATGTACTATGTTCTTCACAAAGATCACGGTTGCAGGGTTTTTCACAGCTAGGACAACTGTAAAAGCTCAAGAAAAGTGTGTGGAGAGAAATGAACCAGAAACTAGAATGCCCCACAGAAAAGCCCTGGCAAAAACACTTCTGGTTCTAGAAAAAACATCAAGTTTGCAATGTTTTGTAAGAGCAGGAACAGAGGACCAGGCAATTATTACCAAAACAGATCTATAGTTCATACCTTTCCAAAAAACCATAGGGGTGGCAACCACCGTGTCAGAATATACGGCAGATTTGAATGGAAACATGAAACTACCTAGAAATAGTTTGTTTAGAAAGTGCTGACTCTTCTTTTTTGCATCCTAAAATACAAACAGTTAATAAGTTTTCTTAAAATCTTTAGCTTTGTTCAGATAAAATCTAAGCTATCTATGAACATCAAGGCAGTGATGAATTTTCTCTTCCTTACTTTGTAGATTAGGGTAAAAAAACAAGGAGATGAATAGTTCGATTAAGAGTGAATTCAGAAACTACTTTAGGCATAAGTAGGGGTTGGTTCTAAGACTCACCCACCCTTGTGAGAAACAAAGAAAGGCTGAATACACACATAAGGGCCTGCAATTCAGATACACTACTAGCAAAGTTAAGGCTACTGCAAATCGGTCTTCCAAGTTAAGAATTTTAGTGGAAAAACTGCCTGCATGTTCAAAGAGAGAGTGAGTCAATTTTTCTAATACAAAATTAAAATCTCAAGCTGAAACTCATTCTTTCTTGGCAGTCCGCTATTTTAAACCATTTTACCTGAAAATAAAAGATAAGGGGTCCAGTGATAAACATGCCATTATTGTCGAAAGGTATACCTCTACTTAAGTGTAAGCCTGACCAGAACTACAGAAACTCACACAGGTACTGAAGAACCAGGGGTGCCCTCACTTGAGACTGGATCTGACCTCTATTTTGGCAACAAAGACAAAATCTTTTCCATTTGTATAAATAAGATTTCCCAGTAGCAAGTCTTTTTGCCTCCTTCAATATCTGTCACATATCCTCAAGGGGAAAAAAGGTGTCTGAAGGGATGATAGTTCCAAACAGGTTCAGATTTTGAAAATTTGAATGAATCTGAGATCCTCTGTCCTGTGTAAGCATGTTTGTGAGAAAGTTTAAGGTAATTACCCTTGGTCACTTGCATGAGAAAGGACAGCCAACATGTTCTGGCCAAAAGGCGGGGGTCACAAAAAACTATTTGGCAAGTCCTGTGTCTTTAGAAGAACTGAGGGGAATGGCTGAAGGCATAAAAGAACATCTCTGTCAAGAGAAATGTAAGGTGTTGGAGAGCAGAACTATTTCAGTTGTCTGTTGAGTTTGAAGGCAAACTAATCTGAGGGATTTCCCACTGGTTGACTATTTTTAGGATGACCTCTTGTAGTAATATCAACTCATGAGGATCTATCCTGGATCTGGGAATTTGACACTGCATTCTGATCTAAAAATATGTAAATTACTTTAATTACTGAGCTATGTTGAACAGAGAAGTCACAGGCAATCACAGCTAGCTTCCAAAAGTGGTTAAGACTTTGTTTTGACCTGTTTGTTTATGTACCACATTACAGCTGTAGTTGTCTGTTACCTGTACCTGAAGACCATAGTAGATTCAGAGCTTTCAGGGCATTGAGAAAGGTGTTCATCTCCTTCAAGCTGGTGATGTGGTTCTCAAATTCCTTGTACCATTATACCTTGAGAAACAGCACCCCAAACAATCTGTCTTAAGCATTTTACCACTGTCCAAATGGGGTTAGGAGAGAGAAGGGGATTCCTATGTATAATAGAACTTGTTTGACTCACCAAATAATTTTTTTTTATAAATTTGAGAACTGGAATTGGCTGAGACAGAGTGAGACTGCTGAGCACAGACAAACTTGAAGAACAAATGTATCTTCTTCATGTGAAGTCTGTCATAAATAATCAAAACAAAAGAGGCCATGAAACCTAAAGTTCTAACAAATTCTCTTGCAACAGACATTTTCTATAGGAAAAAGACTGAGGAATTGCATGTGATATGTTTGCATCTTTTCTCGGGGAAGAAAAGCAGTCAGGTAAGTGTCTAAAAATACATCCCACAAACATCAGTCTAAGTTGAATGCAGGGATGACTTTTTTCTGGTTCAGAATAAATCCCAGAAGGTGGAAAAGCTTTACTGTGAACCCTAAGGCTGATATTGCTTCCTGACTGGTTGAAGCTGAGTTCAAGTAATCATCCAGTTAAGGAAAATGTATATGCATTGAAGTCTACAGTAAATAACTATTACTGGAGCACACTGTTTGGAAAAACTCCTGGAGTGGTACGAGAACTGAGAATGCAATCACAAAAAAATGTTTTTTTTAAATACCTTTTTTAAATTATCACTTAAGACATAGGCAAACATCCATTAACAGAAAAGAAAACAGATAATTTTAGTTTTTTAATTTACATACAATATATATCACATCATACCTCTCAACCTGGAAACATCAAAAATCTGGACAAGGCCCATGAAAAATAGGTACAAATCTGTACACTGATTAACATAAAATTTGCATACACAGTTACGTAACCTCACCCACGCCAATGGAATTGTGGGATACTAACTTTCAAATGCAAACTGAAGAACAGACAATCAAAATATGGCACCAGAGTCACCCTGCAGCCATTGCAATGTCCCATTACCTGGCTATGTTGCCCCATTTACCATAAACACTAATGTGGATACTGCTTTACTTCTACAATGATTATTTGGATTTTATTTTTACATTTTATAGCACATTGCACAAACACTAATAGACATCTGCTAAACACAGTAATACTGCCTCACAATGAAAATAGACTTAGCATTAAAACTTCTCTACCCTTGAAACTCGCATTCATTGAAACAGCATTGAAACCCACACCACATCCAAAGAATGCATCTGGCCAATGGTGGATAAAGATTACCTTTGGGCTGTTTTCAAATCATAGGCCCCTTGCACACAAAACAAGAAACATACATGTGTTCTTTGATACACCTTTGTGACTTTATTAAATTATATTCCTTGTACAATGCAGCACATTTGTTTTGTTAGACTTACAGCGCATTTTAAATGTACTGTTTGAACATTTTTCCAGTAAGCAATGAAACAAAATGCATGAACCAATAATGACAAAACTGCTCAGTTCAGAACATTTCCATCATATTTGTTGCTCTTTCCACTGAGGCACAAATGCCCTTGTGCGTGACATTTTCTCACTTCTGTTGCATCTGTAGCTACACCCTTGACTTGTTACATCCACCCCCTTTAAAAGTACAACAACACAGTACAGTATCAGCAATGGATCTACATACTGTGGGAATAGAACCCACAGCCTCCTGCATCAAAAGCAAGTATTTAACCTGTTATGCTATTAAAAATGCAAGCAGACTCAGCATAAGCAACACTAAACTCCTCTTCCCATGAAGCTCTCAGCTCCTTGTAAAATCCACTTGACACTCAACTGTATCTCTCCACTTTGCAGCACAAGAAATCTGGAAAAAGCCAAAATTTATTGGGGGGGGGGGGGCAAAAGCACAAAAACAGGGACACATTTTAAACATTGCTTGTATAATTTTGGAAAGTTGCTAGAATAAAATGTTGTGTTACCACCATGCATTTCATTACCACGTCTTGAACCCAGGACCCTGTGCACTACAGTCAGAGTAACATACCACTATACCAAATCAGCAGTTTCCTGAAAGACAGGAAGACTGAAACTTAAATGGCTATTATTTACAGAATTCAGTTCTCACTTCTCACCATAGCTCTCAATGTCTTAGCACAAAAAAACCTGGACAAAGTCAATAATGGGGGAATACAGCCCCAAAAATAGGGACATATTTCAAATACTGATCTCATAAACTTAGAAAATTGGTAGAATAAAAGGTTTTGTATTACCATTTATTTTCTGAAGAATATGAAGTCTAAAATTCAAATGCCTATCATTATTTAGTGAATTTAATCCTTAACTGATTTGTCACAAAAATCTAGAAAATCACAGATATTATGAGGAACAGAACAAAAATATGGGAAAACCACAGATGTTATGTGGAAAAGAACAAAAATATGAAAGTTTTCACAAGTGTTGGAGGGTAGAGACTTTAGGCTCTTGTTACCTGTAACCAAGATACAGGGTTTGAGCCTGAGTACCTCTAGCCACCAGATATATTCACCTGGGGCATTTCACACACACACACACACACACACACACACACACACACACACACACACACACACACACATATACACACACATGCGTGCGCACACATGCACACATTATCTCAGTCCCCAGAGAGTGAACATCAATGCAGCATAAACCTCTGCAGTCCAACTGCAACTTCCAGTCCTGCTTGCTACAGCTACCTAATAAACCTCTGCTGTTTGCGGCCGAACCACTACCATCATTTCAGACCCGTTTCTGTTCACCACCATTATTCCTCGTGGCTTAGAGCAGCTGGAAATGTCACACTAAAAAGTACTTTTGGTAGTAACCAGCGAATAGAAGGTTGTCGTTTTAAGAAACCTAGTACCTTTGTACCAGCGAATCCACCAAATGTCGAACTATTTGCTCGCTTATGTGAAAATGAGGTTTATGAACATAGGAGTCAAGGGGGTCATAAACAACACTTCTCTAATATGACGCCGGGAGAAAGATTAGCTCTAAATGAGCTTAAGGAGAATGAGATGATCGTAATTAAACCAGCAGACAAAGGTGGTGCCATTGCCATTATGGATTCAACATGGTATGCCACCAAAATGGAATCTATGTTAAGTGATTCACTCACCTTTATTAAGCTTACCAAAAGTGAATTAAACTCCATCATCAATAAAGTGATTGATATTTTGGAAACATTTCTGTTACAAGAGCTATTGAGTCAGGAACTGTTTGACTTTTTCAAGGTGGAATATCCTACTATTCCCACCATCAGCGGTCTACCCAAGATAGATAAAAACCGGCACAAATCCCCCTCTATGCCCGATTGTCGCAGGACGAAACTGGGTAACAGAACCTCTATCTGTTTATGTAGATGATTCCTTAAAAGACTAAGTCAAACAGGCCGAGAAGGTCTTGAGGGATACAGGTGATTTTTTAGAACATTTGCATTGTTCACTAGAAGTTGAAGGAATTCCCAAAGATTTACTCCTTGTAACTATGGATGTTTGCAACCTTTTCACTGTTATCCTTAATCAATATGGAATAGAGGCCATCAGTACGTTCTTAACAGACTTGAATGCTAAGCATGATCTTATCTGTGAACTGCTGAGATTAATACTTGAATCTAACATTTTCACATACGGCAGTGCTTACTATTTACAGAATTGGGAAGTAGCGATGGGTACCCCATGTGCTAGCAGTTACTCAAAACTTGTATTAGCCCAATGGGAGAAGACCAAAGTCTTAGATTAATTAAATCCTTGGTTGCATAAACTAAAATTCTATGGACGTTTTGTGAATGATGTGTTTATTTTGTGGGATGGCAGTGTCCAAGATTTACTTGATTTCCAAAAATATTTGAATGGGACCACTGATTTCCTTAGGTTTACTCTTAATTATTCAAGTAAAGAAATTGATTTCTTGGATGTACGACTCACCTATGATGCGGACTTAGGTATAAACACCTGCATTTATCGCAAAGAGACATGGAAGAACCATTACCTACATAGAAATAGCATGCACCCTCATCACATTTTCAAAAATATCCTAGAAAATCAGATCATTAGAACTTCTAGGCTCTGTACAAGAGATCATGATTTAACACAAGAAACTGAGCAGATACAGGGCTTCTTACAGGATAGAGGCTATTTGGAATGAGAAATTGTTATGAGAGCAGATAAGCTGGAGAATATAAGGAAAACAAATGGATGTCTTTCGTTCAGGAAAAAAGACGTGATGAGGCAAACAAAAAGGAATTCGAGAGAGACAGCGGATCTCAATAAGACTCTAAATTGTCTGCTGACCTATAGTTCTGACTCTCGACTAGTATGTGACACCATACGCAAGTACTGGCCAGTCTTGACAGAGAATGAAAAAATTAAAGAGATAGTAGGGGAGAAACCACGTTTTACTTAAAAGAACAAAAAGAACTTAAAAAGGATGCTATGCTTCAAAGATGGAGTTTTAAAAAGAATTGGACTCCAGACATCTAAGAAAGGTACACATAGATGTGGCAAATGCAAAGCTTGCCCTTATATAAACACCAGCCACTGCTTCTCACATTCTATTTCTGGCCAAGACTTCCATTTTAATGGATATGCTACCTGCCTTTCCTGAGATCTAGTTTATCTAGCTAGCTGCAAGAAATGTGCAGCTTTCTATGTAGGTAAAACTAACCAGTTGTTTAAAGCTAGAATTATGCAACCTCTGCGAGATATCATTAAAGCTGATACTAACAATGCATTAGCCACTCACGTTATACAGTTTCCCACAAACACATTTACTTTTATGGTCTTGGATCACATCGTACCCAATTTTCGTGGAGATGACCTTAAAAATCTTACAGAAATACGAGAAACTGAGTGGATAATAAACCTTAGAGCCAACAGGCATCCAGGTAGAAACAATATAGTACCACTGAAGCCTCTGCTTAAAAACAGGTGTTTCAAAATTTTCTGAAAGTTTTCTTTATGACTTTATTTTAATGTTAGGAAGGCCTGGTTTTTGCAGCTAGAGCTAGAGCTTTAAGATGTTAAAAAGTGTGCTACACCTACTCTGTATGATGTCACTAAATGACAAACATCTGATTGGATGGGACTATGTTTTTAAACTAGTGAACAGAGCTCATTTTTATATCTGATGAAGGCTGAAGAGCCAAAAGCGCTCATCTTTTACTAGAGCTCTTGGATTGTATTCGTTAACCTGTTTGTTTGTCTCTATTAAAGGAGGAAGTGATTCTTATCGTGGTGTTTTTTTTCCAGGCTTTTATTCAGTTTTTACATTTTATCCAAGGACTGCCTTTAGCTGTTATAGGGTGCTTTGTTTGTTTTATTTACTTAACTTCCATTTACTTCTTCATAATCTGTTACTTTCCTTGTCTAAAGATACCAGTTCCTTTATCTCTTGTACAATATTAAATACTTCAAATACAGTTTACTTAGACTTTGATTTCCATTTTCCAGTAATTGATTTTTGGCAGCCAAAAGAATTAAACTTAATGTCTAAACAATTCAGATCCAGTGACCCAGCTGAAAAGAATAATTTCCTTACTTACAGCAATTTGTTCACCCAGTTTTTCTGAAACAGTATTCTGTAAGGAATTTTCAGAATCTGCTAGCTCATTGCACTCCAGAAACATATGTTCTGAGCTACCTCTTTCTTTCCGATCACATCTCCAACATTTTTATCTACAAGAGAAAACATTCTTTGAAGTCTGCTTAGAGTACAAAACTACCTATGCATACACTTCCAAGGAAAAACCCTAAACCATCTGGACTTATGTATGTCAACTAAATATGCCCTACTACTACTCCCTTGTAAATTGCTTTTCTAGTCTCTCTTCCCAATTGTTTTTAATCTCCTCTGATTGATTTTTACAGTTACTGTGCAATATTTAATATGCCCTAACAATTATGCCTTTTTTACAGCAGTTTCTGTTCTAGATTCAACTAAAAACTCTTATCAGAGCAGGTCTTCCACTTATGACTCCCCTATTCATTTTTCTGTGCCTATACACTGACATCAATCTCTGGTAGGAAAGGCTCTCTCCAGCCTGGAGTCAAAATATTTCTTGATCTCAACCCATTCAATTACCTTTCCCCTCTCTGATTATTTGCTCCCAAAACTTTGATTCCTGTGTCAAATTTCCTCAGTAAATTACAGCTCCATCTTGCCTATTTTCTGTACCCCTACTTGACGCTCTCTCTATTGGTAAAATTTCCTTTCTCTGTTCTTGCACTGGCTTAGTTCTTAGAATACTTCTTAGAATATTTTCTGCTACCTTATGAATATAATATTCTATATGGTTATTTTCCTTAAGGATCTGCATACATCTTTCTATGTCTTTATTTCTTTCCACTTTGATTTATAACTTTCTACATGTGTCATATATATCAGCCTTAACTGTGCAGCTGTAAAAATATCCCTTCAAATCAGGTATTCCTAAACCACCTTGTTCTATTGGAAGGATAAGCATATCCCACTTTACTCTTGCCCTCTTACCCTCCCAGATATATTCCTTCAACTCTTTATTAATAACTGTCCACATCATCTCCAAAAATATGCCTGACCTGTGTATAAAACAAAAGTGACTAAACATTTTCACTACTTGTATCTTACTAACTATATCCATAAACAAGAGCTTCCAGTTTCTCAGTTTTTGTATTATCATTTGCTCAGCCTCTTCTCACAAATCCTTAACTACCACAACAGAAGCCTTTTTAATCCATACACCTAAATACTTCATGTTATCATGTCCCCATAAATATGGGTATTGTTGAAGGCATGTGTGTATGGGTACATAATTAATGGCTACAGCCTTTGTTTTATCTTCATTAATTTTATACCCCCAAAAGACACAAAACTGTCTCAAAATGTTCCACGACATTGAGATGTCCTTTTCTGGATTTATTAGGCTCAAAACATCTGTAAATAAAACCAATTTTTCGTAACTAACATACCAATTATACCCTTGAATGTTTGAGTCTCTTATTTTCTTTGCCTTTCATATAGCCTCCTAGTTAACCTTATTATTGTATCAGGGAATACAAATGTTTCCATTGCCCTACTCATAAAATTCCAGCTAACTCTACTGCGTACTTTATATGCATCAAGATCCACCAACAACAGTGGCATTTTCTTACATTCTGCTTCCCTCTGGATCACCTGTGTTCTATTAATGTTGTCAAACGTTTGCTTCCCTCCACAAAACCACATTGATCCATATCTATCAATGCTGGTAACAACTTTGCCATTCTTTCAGCTACTACAGAAAAACACTTTATAATTATGGCTTAAAACTGAAATGAGTCTATACAAAGCTTGATCTGATGGGTCTTTAACATCTTAGATAATACAGCCACAACAGCTTTCTTCCAAGATATGGGTGCTTCCCCCTCTTTTAAAATACTGTTAAAATATCCCAGATCATTATCACTTTCTTCCCTCCTAATTTCTAAACTTTCTCCAGGAATATATGACATTCCTGTGGCTTTTCTAAATACTGACTATACATCACTGTTTTTATACATACTGTTTTTATCTCATCTCCTCCTATCTTAACTGTTAGTTGTAGAGCCTTGCTACCTCCAACACTGGCTTACATAAATACTTCTACCTGTGCTTTGTTGATTTCTACATTTCTCTGCTTTATGCAAATGTTCATAAAACTTCCAAAATATCTCTAATTCCTCTACAGGATCTCTGGTTATTTTTCTTTTTATATGTTCCCTAAGTTTGGCAATAACCCTTTCTACTCTCTGTTGTTAAAGTATTTGTGCTCTGGAGTTGTTAAAATATTTGCATAAGAGCAATCTTTCTAAACTCATGCATATTATCCAAGTACTCCCTTAATTTTTCTTTAGTACTCTGCGGTTGCAACTCTCCTTTTCTGTGAGAGTCCTCTTATTCTGTAATACTTTAACCTTTGTTAGCCCCTATAAATAACTCCTATTACTTCTTAACCATATTGCTCTCTCTCTTATTTCTACCCTATTTTTAAACTCAATTTTTATTTTATCCTACTCAGTAGCACTTCTAAAGCAATTTCTACTTTCCTTAATAACTCACGAATAATTCCTACTACCCGTTCCTTAAATTTTTCTCTTTTTAACAAGTATATAATTTGTTACTTGATTACCCCGCATTTTTATCTTCATTTTTATAGGTGCATGGTTTGAAATAGTTATTGGATGTCCAATAAAGAAGGCCGAGGTGGTGCAGCGGTTAGCAATGTTGCCTCACAGCAAGAGGTTCTCCCATTCAATTCTCGGCTGGAGCGCCATCTGTGTGGAGTCTGCATGTCCTCCCTTTGGTTCAGTGATGTTTAAAGACATCCAGGTAGGTGCGTGCATGAATGGGTGTGTCTTCCTTGAAGGTTGGGGATCGGGCTGGCAACTCGGCACCATAAACATCCACTGCCAATCATTAGCAGGCCGGAGTTCCACTGTGGCAACCCCTAACCGGGAAAAGCTGAAAGACATTACTTTTACCAAACCTTCAATTAAATGTCCATGTTCATGTGAAATATAATTTGTATCCAGTCTAGCCCAGTTATTGAACCTTGGGGAATAATATGTACATTGTCTGTATTCCTACTACTGAATTCACTTCTTCCGTACCAAATATCTTCATAAAAGTCTTCAGAAATCTACCATCTTTTGTTACATTTCCAATCTAGGTCCCCCTGATATATATTGTAAATCAAGGCATCAAGATCCAAGGAAAGTAAGTCCTGCTGTACTCAGCCCTCAGTAGACCAATAAATGAGTACAGTGCATCATTTGGCATGTACATAACTTGGCACTTACAGCAGCTGAAGCGACCTCAGAGGATACTCACAAAGAAAATACAGAGTGTAAACAACATGAACTATGCAGATAGACCAAAAACCCTATTAAAGGGTGACCTATATCTGTCCTACAAGGCAGTCACAAATCCAGCCCTGATGGAGCTGCTACACATTCACAAGTCAAATAGCATGAGGGTTACCTGATCTAGGAATCTAAATTTAGTCAGCGATTCAAACCAAACATGCTGGAGAAACAGACGTGTCTCAGAGATTGCCCCTTCGTTAGAACAGGCTTCCTTTTCACATTAAGCAGAGCCCTTCCCTGGCCTTCTTTAACACAGTTTGGATCAATGGATGATGAATTGCAAATTCACACCTGCGGTAGTGCCTATGTCCTTTATGGACAGGGGCAACCTGTAAGATTCTCAATGCACAGGCACAAATCCATGCCATCCTCATGCACCTAGGGGCAATATACTGGGTAAAATCAGGTTATATTGGCTAGGCTTGTAAAGGCCCTTAAGCCATTAGCCTAGTAATCACCTATGAACCTATAAAATCTAATCCCCAACTCTAAGCTACATTTGCAGCTGAAAGCTGGTTATTTCTCCCAAAAATTTCTTAAGTTCTACAACAGCAGTTTTAGTAAAATATAAATACATGCCAATGTAATCAACTACCCTAGCCAACAGACCCTTATCACCACAAATCTACTATTAAAAAATATATATATATTTTCTAAGCTTGTTTCCTGCCGTTCATATAAGTTGTCTAGTCCAGATAGAGATTTGCTGTATCCAGGATTGTTTGTAAGCTTCTGAGCCCCCAATCCTTTCTGTCTTGGAGGGAAGCCTTCTAACTTAATTTTGTTTCTTAGAACTAGCCAGTTTTCTAGTTTCAGTACTCATATCTGTTACTTTCAGTTCAACACTTCTTCAGAACTCATTGTAAGCACTAAATAAGCTACAAATTAATACAGCACTCAATTTTCCTCACTTGTCTAGAGGAAAACAGTTTTTAGTACTTAATAAATAAGCACCTATCTGAGCATGTCTAAGGGTCAGCTCCCGGTGTTTTCTCCTGTCTACCTGATGAATATGGGCATCTTGGGGCAATGGAGCAATTGGCTCATGTACACTGACAACCCTCTCCTCCTACCACCCAACACTACAACCTGTGAGAGATGCACTTATATAACCAAACTAGAAGCAAAGCTCTCTTCACCCAAGACTGGACTAGACAGTCAAGAGGAGAAGGTAAACACTTGCACCACACCACACTCATCACATAGTCCCTCAAAACCTACACCACCAAAACACACACATAGAAACACAAAACACACACCTACATTCGCGGAGGCTCTCAAAAAAAATCTACCCAAGCAACAGGGATCCCCAAAGCAGAAACGCAAGCAACCTCCACCTCCCCAACACAACCCAAATGACACACAGCCCACAAACTCAGTGTGCCACTCAACCACAGCCCATAAGGCAGTGAAACACGAAGAACATCAATGTACCCAACACTCTAGTCATAGGTGACTCTATAGTCAGGCACACTGATGTTCCACTCACCATGCTAAACAAGGAGAAAGTTACTCTTAGCTGCCTTTCAAATGCCAGGATCCACCACATAATGCATGCACTCAAGTCACTCCACAGCAAGTACAAATATGACTCTGTCATTGTCCATGTTGGTGTGAATGACCTGAGACACACCTCCCTGGACTACATGAAAAGAGACATGGAGGAGCTTTCTGATCTTGTAGCCCAGGCAGGTATGACCCTAGCCCTGAGTAGCATCCTGCCATCACCCAGAATTATACCACAGTACAAGGACAAAATAACTGACTTAAACAATTGGCTAAGCTTCTGGTGTCATTCTAAGGGGATCCAGTATCTGTCTGCCTGGGATGACATGATCGACAAACCACGATGCTTTGCTAGAGATGGCCTACACCTGTCGCCCTTGGGATTCTGGATACTGGCTAAGGCCCTTGCCACCCCTATAGTGCCTTTTTTAGGCAAGATTCAAATGACAAATTCACCACCGTAGCAAGTACAAGCAAGCAAAATCTGAGGGTAATGCTACTTATTGCTAGAAGTCTAAACCTCAAAATGCACTCACTCAAGGCACTCCTTAAAATGGAGAACATCGACATCTGTGCAGTGACAGAGACCTGGTGCAAGACTCCAGAGAGCACCCCTGCATTACCAGGCTATAATTCATACCAAACCTTTCAGCCACCTAACCTGGACCGAAGCACTAAAGGTGGAGATGTGTCCATATTCATTAAGGATATCCACACCTCCAGGCTAGTTGCTCAGCATAATGCATCTAAGACTATCCAAGTGCAACTAACTCTGGGCAAGACCACAATGCAAATTGTAGCTTGCTACAGATCCCCCACCATGCCCCAGGATTCCCACTCCTCATTTCTTGATACACTGGAAAATATTAGAGTACAACCTAACACCCTAATATTGGGCGATTTCAACTACCCCACCATTAACTGGGAAAACTACTCATGTACCAACTCTTGTGCTCAACGTTTTCTGGAATTCATAAATTCCAACGCCTTGGATCAACTTATCCACACCCCCATCAGGGGCAGCAATATCCTAGACCTGGTCACTCCCAACATGGGCAACCGGTGTTCCACACCAGAGGTCAATTCCTCATTGGTCAGATCCGACCACAAGCAAATCACCCTAGATATCCACATCCCACCCCCACCCCCCATTAGGGAAACCACCGTAAAAATTTCTCCAATGCCAACTTCATGCTTCTTAAGACAGAAGTGGCAAACTTTACAACACCCATGCTGACGGACAATAGAGATACGACTGCTGAATCCTATACAATTGCACTTTATAAGCACTTACACGAGTGCATGGATTGTGCAATCCCTAACAGAACCAAGATGCTATCCTCCAAAAAAAGGAAGCCAATCTGGTGGTCCCCTGCTATAAACAAACTCTACAACAGAAGAAAGAAACTTTTGCAAAAAAGAGTAAAATCCCATGATTGGAGGAACTCCGTGGTCAGCCTCAGTAAGAAGCTGAGATCCCTCATAAAATCCTCCAAAGCTAGTTACAAAAATAAAATCGCCACTGATTCTAAAGACAGCCACAAAGCATTCTATAGCTATGTCAAGAATAGCAATGGCAACACTCAGATCTGCTCTGAGTTACAGCACAATGACACTAAATATACAGAATCAACTGATATTGCCAACATCCTGGCAGATAGGTTCAGTGCTAACTTTGCCCCACTATCATCCCCTAAAAGGCCCATCTCTATACCGGAAGAATGCAAAGTATCTGTAATCACGGCTGCCCAAGTAAAAAAACACACTCTCCAAAGCCAAGAACACAGCATCCATGGGACCTGACAACATCCCAGGCTGTGTTCTACATGAACTACAGAAGGAACTGGCACCCCACCTAAGTACCATGTTCAATCATAGCCTCACCTCAGGCTTTGTGCCCACTGAATGGCGCACAGCAAAGGTTATCCCACTTCACAAAGGGGGAGCCACCACTGACCCCGGGAACTACCCCCCCCCATTAGCCTGATGAGCCTGGTCTGCAAGGCTATGGAGCGTATCATCATGGAATTTATAAACAATGACATTGGTAATCTCCAGACTCTGGACCCTACCCAGTTCAGGTTTGGAAAAGGCAGATCATGTTTCCTAAACCTGACAGACTTCTTTGAAGCGGTCACCAAAGCTGTAGATGAGGGTAAGGTGGTTCACACAGCCTATCTAGACCTCGCCAAGGCTTTTGACACCATCCCCCACTCTGGAATTATAGACAAACTCACTAAACTAGGTATAAATCCCTATGTCACAAGATGGGCTGCCAACTGGCTCACTGACAGAACCCACACTGTGAAAGTAGCAGACTCTAAATCCAACTTCAGACTAATGACAAGTGGAGTACCACAGGGTTCGGTCCTAGGTCCTCTCCTGTTTGGTATCTACTTCTCTGAAGTACAGGCTAACAGAAGGTCTTTGGCTAACAAAGTTCGCAGATGACTGCAAACTAGGAGCCATAATCAAAACTCCTAACGATGTGGACATCCTACAAAATGAGGACTCACTGAGACAGATGCCTGGTGTCAAAGCCATGGCCTCAAGCTCAATGCCAAAAAGTGCATTGTCATCCCTTTTGGTAAAAACTCTGTACCCATGAACAACCACAAAGGCAGTAGTCTACTTAACACCGAAAGTGTGATAAGAGACCTTGGGACACAGGTGGACAGTAGTTTCACCTTTGATAATCACATCACCACAGTAGTCAGGAAATCCTTCTACATGGCACACCTCATCACAAATGGTTTCTCATCCAAGAAAAAAAGAGGTCATTGTTCTCCTCTACTCTTCACTCATTAGACCCATTACAGAGTACAACGCCCCTTTTGGTATGTACCTCACAAGACATCTACAACAACTGGAAAGGCCACAGAAATACCTCACAAAGAGGATTACTGGCCTCAAACAGATGCCCTCATGAACCGTCTCAAAAAACTCCAGCTTTACTCTGTCGCATATCACCTACTCAGAGGCGATCTCTGCCTAACATACAAAGCTATGTCAAACCCAGAGCTGGTGGACATGCTCCACGTAAAGAAATCCCAATCCCTCCGAGCTATATGCTCTAGGGACCTAAACCTTGTCACCACAATAAACAGAACATGCTGGAGGGACAGATTCCTGTCCCAGAGACTTCTCCATACTCTGGAACAAACTACCTATCTATATCAAACAAAGCTCTTCATTAGCACTCTTCAAGAAAAAGTTTGATGATTGGATTGGAGATAGGAAATTCACCCGGGGATCACTTCTGTGGCTCTGTTTGACAGGGGCACAGGAAAATAATTTTCTTGGGTGGCAAAAGCCAGGGTACCGTTTGGCTAGGCTTATATAGGCCCTAGGGCCAATAGCCTAGTACCTACCTATGAACCTATTATTGTCTTGCTCCTTTCTTTCCATATGTGTCTCCTACAGTATTGCCATTTTAAATTTGCATTTCTTAATATAATTCCACACTCTTTCCTTTTTGTCTGTACCTGTAAGGCCATTTACGTTCCAAGATATTACAGACAGACTAACCATTAGGATAAAAAGCTACAGTCCACACCTATTGTACATTACAGTTTTTTTTTGTCATTTCCAACTTGTCTTACATGCACAAACTAATGTTTGACAGGTTGACCTTTTATACAGTTTCTTGCCCTCTCCGTTTGAACATGTATCACACTTTTGAAGACTTTTTGTTTTAATGAAAACCCTCAAACAAAAGCTTAAAGACATTTTCAGAACATTCTAGCCCGTTATCTTAAAAACTAATCTACAAAACTATGTACATCTTCAAAAGTTTAACCCTCCAGAAAAGAACACTAGAACCATACTGGCAGCTGGTCCTACAGCCATTACCTAACCAAAATTAAGGTTATCCATGCTAAAGTACAAGTTACAGACTGTGTTCCCACTCACTTGGCTTACTTACTTAATCTTTTTTTTACCTCTGTTCCCCTCAAGGGTGTATAATACAGCTTGTATACTTTCAGGCAATATTAACATTTAACTCTAAACAAAACTGCTGCAGCTATCTTAAAATAAGACTAAATTATACAATACGTTATTAAATGCATTAAAATATTATGGCAATTAGGACAGATGGTATCCCTTATTCTCTTTCCATAATTTCAAACTATTTTACACTGAACCTATTGCCATTGTACATTTATTTTTTTCATTTCTCTGAGGAACAAATGCTCAGAACTGTCAAGATTAATTTCTGGCACCAGTAGACAGCCCATCACCATGTAAAAGCAGTCAGCAATGAGAAAAAGAAAACAGCTAACAAGTCTGCAGATGCATGAAGGAATCTTTGTCAGTTATACTCAGAACAGAATGTACAACTGCCTTTAGCTGCAGACTTCTTGACTCCCACTGAGAACATTTGCTAATGGAAAAAAAGCAAACAATGTACAAACTTTGCAGATACAATATACTTGGCATTTTTCACGGCATTCATCATGTTGGCTTATTTTTTATGTCTACATGCCTATAAAAAAAAACATCTGTATAGCTTAAGCCAAGGGAATTATTCTGGACATCCACCCTTCTAGAAAATAAAAAAAAATGATCTTAATTCTACATATAATATAATCAATATGTTTTTACACCTAATCTTCCACCCCAGCATTCGAAGATCACAGCATATTAACTTAAACTTGATTTTGCCCAGCCTCTTCTTTTCTTGTTATAGTGTAGAGCCCATACTTCTTACAAGTAAAAAATAAAAATACTGGCTTTAGTACCTTTAACACATGCAGCAGTCGCTGAAGTCTCCTACACTTAAAATAACCCATACAACACACTATATATAACAGCTTTACTATATAACATACAGTTTAAGTCGTGAAATGTTTTCTACAAATACTCATGCAAACACAAATTGTTTTACTTACAATTACACTTTTTCCTTTTAATGTCCTTCTAAACATTGACAAAGTGGGGTATATGCTTTACACCCACATGTTTAACAAAGTCAACACAAGTTCAGTCGTTCTCAGCCACTTTTTCTTGCAAAGTCATATCTCAAATGTGACTATTGCTTTATTAGTCTATTTATGGACTAATTTCAGTGTTGCTGGTCTTCTTCTTAATTATCTTCATCTCCCAATGCCAAACTCTGGTTCAAGTCCAATGTATTCATGATTCTTCTGGTAAACCCCTGTGCTTTTTTCTGTCTCCCATGCATTTTCTTTTGGAACACTGGAAAATGTTTCACTGGCAAAGTCTCTCTATGAGCTTTATTGTCAGAATAATGAGGAGAGTCCCCTTCTGTTTGCTGGCTCATTTTTTGTTGGATAAACATTTTTATTTCTTCCTTAGCTTGTTCTGCATCCAAAAATGCCTTTGATTCTCCAGGAAAATATTCTACTGGATATAGCATCTTGAATCTTACACCTGCCTCTCAAGATTCCTTGATTGCTGTGCAAATTTGCTTCTCTCCTGCCTGGTGTACAGTGAATAAATATTTTCTACAAATACTCTGCTGTCTCCAGTTTTTAATACTTTGCCCTTCTGCCACAGTTTTGTCAGGATCAGCTGTTTCACCTGGTATGATTACAGCTCTTGGTTGCTTTCTCATGGCCAGGTTTGGAGCATACACTCAATGTGTCGTTTCAATTAATAAATCCTGCAGTGGAGTACCAGCCCAGTTGCTGCTTATTTGTTTTTTCATAAAATTAACATAGACTGTTTTTTCTAGTTTCTCTGGTTCAGCAAAAAATCTCAGTTTTTCTCTGCACACTCTATACCATTTTTTGAAACAACTCTTCTTGAGAAGCCTCATAATCAGCCAGTCTTCTCTTAATTTCAACCTTTGATGTTTGGAGTTTTATTAATTCATCTGAATCTAGTATCTTCTATTTTTTCCAGCCTTCTGTTATTTGAGTTGACATATTCCTTCAATGTTTCATTTACATCAGTATTTCTGACTACATCTGTTTAACCTTTTTCCTCTAAATTACTGGAACCTCTCTCTTGTACCAAAGCTAAAGTGTGAACTACTTATTTGCTGAACAGCTGCAGGATTCTTCTCAGCCAATGTTTTCTCTTCACATTTTCTGGTTGATTTTCTTTTAGGTTTTCTAAATTTCTTCTTTACTGGCATCCATGCAGTGTACTGCCTTCTTCAGAAGAATCTTACTGCTGATCTGGTGGTCATTTCTAAGGCTCCTGACAAAGGAACTATAACTTTCCCTCTTCTAACACCATTCCTAATGATAAAGTCAGCAGTGCCTTTGACAACTCTGACAACAAGATGTATACGTATAACACCACAGCTTTTTTCCTTCTATGTATTCTGAGCAATATGGGACAAACTTTGTCAAATCATCAGAATTTTGATGTGAAGTCTAATTTAATGTACATGCTTAATCTTGCCCCAGGTAGCTAAGCACACTATTAAACATGGCTATGATGCTGCAGATGCACCATCTAGAACAACTGTTTCTGGTACTGTTATGACGAAGCATGATAATTAAGATTTCAATCTTTCCCTGAGGATATTAAAGCTCAAAATCCCCCAAAACTGCCAAGCCAGAGACCAATAAAACACTATGCAAATTTCATCCAACAGTGTGACCTTAATTAACGAGATTGAGAGCTTCCACCTATTCAAAATACACTTCTTCAGAATGAATAAATGCAGCAAGACATACTTCCTTATATAGTGAACAGTTACATGATACGACATGTAAATGCAATTAGCATTCACTTGCTTTCATTTCAACATACAGGCTACAGAGATAGTGTCATTAATACCTGGTGATTGATCAGCATTCAAAGTAATTTGCCAAAACAACTCCCTCCACAGTAACAAATTAGTCCAATCCCCATATCTGGGTTACATTTAACCTTTTCCAGTACAAAAAAGGCAAACTTATTAAAATCAAGGCTTAACGCATTGTTCTTAGCCTGCTTTTTAATAGAATAAATACGCTGATGAATCATTAATTTGAAAACATTCTCAGTTTTTCCTATACAAAATGGAGAATAGGATAAACAGGTTGCTACATATACCACTCCCTTGGTGGTGCCACTGTACTGACCATTGCAAGAGAATCCATCCATCCACAATCTCTTTTCCCATTTTAGAACATAGGGTCAGTGTCACTTCAACAGTGACAATCATTTAGAGAGACAAGGTTCACACCGCTGGGTGGCTAGTCTATCACACTTTTATCTCCTACAGAAACAAAAGTGCCTGTTTTAATAAAAAATACATTATTTGCATGCCCCACAATTAAACATACCAAGTGCACTAAAGGATTTTGCCCCTGTGGATTTCTTTGATTCAAAAAGCTGTTTTAAATCACAACCAAATTTAAAAACAAGCTGGGGTCCTAAGCCAAGTCTGTGACCTACGTCGCACTCAATGTTACAATAGGCCAATGTTGTCTAGTAGTTTGTACTGCCTTCACATCAGTGGAAAATCCCACCAGTTTGGTGGATGATGATATTACAGAGGTGACTACTAAGAGGCCTACCAATTTTGCACCTATCCTTTTGTGTGGCATGAACAGAACAAAATATGAGAGCACAGGGTCACAATACCCCTAAGGCACTCTTACCTAGGATTTTCCAAGACAATGAAGTCCCATCTGCAACAGTGATCTTATGGAGATCATCGGGCTAAACAAAGCCTGACAAAATAAACCAAGCAAAATGTGTTTATATTGGCCCCCAGTGTACAGATGCCATATTTAGTTGACGTACATATTCCCCTTATTTACCTTTGTCTAGACACAAGATGCTGTAGAATTAAAGACTATAGATTACTTGAGAGTATTGCTTTTTACCGAGTTAAATAAAATAAGGAAATGCACTTGTCTCAAAGAGTGCTACCCAGTCTTGGAATATAATTTCACAACACACATCAGTCTGCCTCACAGACTGATCATTGCACTACAGTTTAAGGGAAAAAACTCATAGAATGAGCAGTACACCTACTGTCTGCAAATTCTTATTTAATCTTGTACTTCTTCTCAAGGATGACCTTGAAGCAGATTCTCAGAATCCACAAAAGGATAGAATTTTTTTGGTAGTTCACTATGCTAATCCACTAAGCTACACACACCAAGCTCAGTCATATGACGTGTGTGTGTGTGTGTGTGTGTGTGTGTGTGTGTGTGTGTGTGTGTGTGTGTGTGTTTCCTGCCCAAAATTGCATCTGTGTCCTTAGTTACATTTTTCACTGACATTCATTTTTATTAGGGGAGGTGATAGTGGACATGTCAAGTACAGAATACATGTAAAACAAACTTCATTTATGGACAAAGTATTTACATATTTATTGAAGAAAATACTTGGTCTGTCAATAACAAGACACCATCTCATTTTTGGAATATGTCATATGACAATGCCAGAAAAAGAACTACTGTAAGACACTTAGCCTAACATTAGATCACCAAAGAGAGTTCATTGTAGCAATAAATCATAGCATCTGGGTTTGCCCACCTTATATTTCTCATGTTTCAGCTAAATTTATTTAGCAGTCCCTACTTTCCCTTTGAGGACAAATGCTGCTCTCCTACTTGTGCAGTCACGTAATGCAGGTTATATGAAATTGTAATGTACATCTACTAACTATCATATGCTCTATCCAGCTCTCTAAGACTGGAAACCTTGGAGAGAGTTGTGCTTGTGGCAGACAAATTTCCAGTGATGAGCCAAATAATGTGAAAACACAGTAAAAACTCAAAACACTTTTTGCAAAGTGACAGTGAAAACAGTGACTACTTACAAGTCCCCAAACAGGATAAAAGATGGAGGGATGCTTTACTGTTATGATAACCTCTCCTCAAAGACATCTCGTTATGGCAAGTACTTGAAATAACCATATGTTCCTCTTCAGATGGTAACCATAACATTAAAATGTCATCGATGGTAGCCCACTGAACACAGAAGCCGTTATAAGAGCTCTTGAAACACAGGTTGACAGCAATCTCTCTTTTGATCACCACATTGCCACTTTGGTCAGAAAGTCCTTCTATGTGGTACATCTCATTACTAAGGGTGTTGCATCCAGGAAGAAAGAGGTCATTGTCTCCCTCTACTCTTCCCTCATTAGGCCAATCATAGAGTACAATGCCCCAATTTGACATGTACCTCACTAAACACCTGCAACAACTGGAGGGGCCGCAAAAGTACTTCACAGAGAGGATCCTAGGCCTTAAACATTTGTCCTATATGGACAGACTCAAAAAAACTCCAACTACTCCCTGTCTCATATCACCTACTTAGAGGCGATCTCTGCTTGACTTACAAAGCCATGTCTGACCCAGCTCTGTTAGAAATGCTAACTCTAAAGAAATCCCAATCCCTCCGCACCACACACTCCAGAGACCTCAACCTCATTATCACAATCAACAGAACATGCTGGAGGGACAAGTTCATAACCAGAGAGTTATGGAATAGACTTCCCATACATGTCAAGCAGAGCACCTCACTGGCCCTCTTCAAGAGAAGTCTTGATGAGTGGATGGGAAATAGAAACTTCACCCCGGGGATCACTCCAGTGGCTTTACTCGACAGAGGCACTAGGAACTAACGTCAGGTGGCACGATGCCAGGGTAATCCTATGGGCTAGGCTTGTAAAGGGTCCAGGGTCATTAGCCTAGTACACACCTATGAACCTATGTAGCATTTGCATGGAATACGAAATGATTAGCCCTCATAGAAAGACGTAGTCCATGCAATACAGCTGTGCAAAACAATGTCTTGCTTCTAAGCCAATGCTTTCAATTTGTAGTGTTTTGTAAAAATGCAAACAGTTTCAGCTTCTAAATATCTTTTGCGGCAACATTCCAGTGTAAGCGACTGAAGTTGTTGCTTTAGTGCAATTGGTGCCTTGGAAAAGTTTATTGTACTTATCATACCAAAGGACAATACTATGGGTCAGCCACATTGAAAAGGTTTGTTTCATTACTAGTAGGTCTTTTTTCATTTTTAAAGAGGCAAAATGCTTGTCCATTTTCTTGAAGGTATGGGTTCTCCTAGTATAGTTTTTTAGTTGTCTATGTACAATTAGCATTTGCAAAAGATACTTTTTCGTAGTTTAAAGACAAAAAAAAACAATGGAAGCTTAACAGCAATGGTTAGAGAGAATGTTAGGCCATCCTGGACAGAAATGATGGATTAGTCTTTTGACGGCCGTTTCCTTATGAAAGACCATATAAGGTGGTTTTAAGCACAAGGACTTGAAACACTGGCAGTTTTCCTCTTGAGTTTACAGAAAACAGAAGGAACATTTTGAAAGACATATATTTAATGTCTAGTGTGTTGGCTGATTCAAACTGGGGGGTAAATTTTTTTCCAGCATGAAATCCAAACTCCAAGGAGAAGGGATACATTTTCTGGAAGATCTTATGTAAAGGAGGCTTTTCAGAAAGACCTTCATACACAGGTTTGCTGCTACCTCTGGAAAGGCTGGTACACAAACAGAAGTTGCAGACACACACACCTTAATGAAGGAATATGCTAAGTTTGATTCAACTAGGTGGTTTAACAATCAGCGAGCCATGGAGCTCAACAAGTTCAGTGTGTATAGGACCTTTGTGACAGTCAAAGAAACATGCCTTTTCATCTTTTGTAGATAAAGATTTCATTACAGTGGGTCTTCGGGCTTCTTCCAAGATGTTTAGTAGTTTGATAGAAAATTAATTATTTGGAATAAAATGTTTTGTTCTTCATGCTGACCAGTTCACTGTCTTGGAAATGGAATGCAGAACTCTGCCCTGATGTTGCTTTAGTAAGGACTTGTGTAGTGACAACAGCCATGAAGTTACAGTGGATATTTTCATTAAAACAGAGAAGCAAAGTTGTTTTCAGGATGAAGCAATGAGAATGAGATTTGCTCTACCTTTTAATAGTGCTGCCTGAATCAAAGGAAATGGAGGGAAGGCATAAATGAAGATTGGAGCCCAAGGGAATGAAAAAGCATGCAAAAACAGGCATCACAAGTTTTGGAGTTGACTGCTGGAGTGTGTACCAAACCGTCCACATCTGGCATGCCCCACTTCTGTACAGGATCCTGCAAAGATTTCCTAATATCATTAGTCTTATCTAAATAGCATCTGAATTGCCTATGCAAATCCAAAGAATGTAGAATCTCTCGCTGCTATTTTGAGTTGAGGGAAAAAAGAAGACATATAAATGATCTGATTAAAAGACAAGTCAATGACCACTTTAGGCACTAAAAGAAGGATTAGTCCTAAAAGACACTGTCAGTGAAAAAAAAGAAAAGGAGGAACTGCCATGAGTCTGAAGCTCAGAGACTCTCTTGGCAGACATCAGAGCCACTAACAAGACTGTCTTCCAGCTGCACAATTTCAAAGTAGAAGAAGCTGCTGGTTTAAAATGTGTCTGAATTAACTTTTAGAGTCCCAGTGTGCAGGAACTGGCTTTCATAGAGGCCTAATACGAAGGACACCATTCAGAAACTGTTTAACCTCAAATTTAGAGGAAAGTGGTGGATCCAAAGGCAAAAAACAGAAATGGCTGACTGGTAAGCTTTAACAGAAGAGTACGCCATACCAAAATAGAATAAAGAACAGTAGGAATACTCACTGAAAAAGGGTCATGTTTAAGTTTGTGACATCAAACAGAAAAAATCCTCCATTTAGCAACATTTTATTTTCTACTAGTGGGTTTTCTGGCCTCCTGCAGGAAATCGGTGTCGAAAAGGAATCAAATCCCTATCACTCAGAGGGTAAAATATAGAGTGAGAAAATGAGCATGAATGAAAGCGCCTTTGTCCTGTGTGAGAAGATACATCCTGTGAGGTAATTTGTGATGACTGCTTATGGCCAAGTGAAACAGAAGGGGAAACTAATGCTGTCTGGGTCAAAAGGGAGTCACCAAAGAGATTTTGGGCATGTTCCACATGATACTGTGTAGGGCTCTTGGCAACAGAGTAAGAGGGGGATAGTAAAACAGGAAAATACCTTTCCAAGAAAAACAAATAGCATCCACTTTCCAAGTCAGAGGACTTGGCACTCTGGAACAGAACTTAGGAAGGGGGTGTGAAAAGATCTACTTGAGGAGAACCTCACTGATGGACAATGTCCAGGCAAACCTCCATATGAAGCACCCACTCAAAGATCTGTCCTGGACCTGTTCAGATTGTCTGCAACCAGACTGTGCTCTGAGGGAATATAAACCACCTGAAATGTCAAATGAAGGCGGACAGCAAATTCCTAAGCTATAAGAGTCAGTCTGCAAAGATGGTAAGACTTTGTTTCCCTAAACTTGTTTATGTACCATATGACAGTAGTGATGGCTGTGAAAATCATGATGGGACTGGAAATGCAAAGCCTGAAGGGTTAAAATCAGAGCTCCCATTCCCTTGATGTTGATATGCCCCTTTACCTGCTGAGGAGACCAGTCTCTCTCCAGACCTTGTTATTGTTGGAAGAAGTACCCAAACCCAGGTCTGAAGAGTCTGCAAACAGCTCCCAAGTGGAGAAGGAACTTGGAAAGGCAGGGCTGGATTCAGAGAAATCTGGTAAATCCACCAAAGAAACTCCTTTCTGAGGTAAGGCACATGTGGAGTCTTGTCAAAATAAACATTGGAATGGTGGAAGCCATAAACCTCAGGGCTTGTAGAAACTCTCTTGCAGACATCACCTCTAAAGGAAAAAAATCACTTGAACAATGCTGTCAAGAACACGACCTTGGGAGGAGGAAGAAAAGCCATCATTGATAGGGTCTGAATCCTACATCCCATGGTCCTGTGAAAGGGCAAAACAGACATCTTGAAAGTGACAGAGAAACCCACATTGCAAATGAGGAGCATGGTAGATTCAAGATCCTGTACAAGAAGCTGTTGAGAGGGGGCTTGAATAAAGAATGCCATCAGATAAGGAAAAATCTGATCACCATGGAGTCTACAAAAGGCTATGACTGGGGTGAGGCATTTATAAAAACCCTTGTGCTGTAGAAAGACCAAAAGGCAAAGCAAAGAACTGATAATGTGTGGAAGAAAGAGAGAACTGTAAATACTTCTTGAAGAAAGGGTGAATATAGGATTGTGGAGATAGGCATCTTTCAGATCCAGAGACACCAGGTAGGTCTGAGGAAGCAGAAAAGCAAACATGGACTGAAGAGACAACATTTTGAAAGAAGGAACTTTTAGAAAGAAGTTTGAAACGGAAAGATTTAGAATGGGTCTTCAAGAACCCTTCTTTCCGGGGACCAAAACATCCTGCAGTAGAGTTTATTGCACCTCTAGGAAAGAGGGACTGGGCAAACAGTCCCTTGAGCTAAAAAGGCCTTGAAGAGGAGAAGAAAAATGAGGCAGTTGACAAGGAGGGGGCAGAGGTATTCCTGAAATAGGAGGAAGGGATTTGCAAACCATGTAATAACCATTTTGGATGACTGAAAGAACCCTAGAGTCTGTGGGGACCTGTTGCCAAACTGGAAAGGACAGAGTTAACTGGAGGGAAAGAAGAATATGGCCAAAAGGCAGAGAAGGATGATTGTCAAACAGAGGCAGACTTGTTCAGGAAATAAGTTTTCTGTCCTCTGGAATCCTGAGCAGGCTTCTCAGGAAACACTCTCTTGGAAGATCTCTTGCCCTTCAAGGGTTGCTTATGATGCCCATGCAGAAAGCGAGTCTTAGAAGGGTAGTTCCTTTGAAACTCTGGGAAAGGTGAAAGAAAAATTTGTTTAAGGTCTTGCATAACCTTCTCTTTAACTCTGAAAGTTTTAAAGAGCTCTGCAGTAGCACAGCCAAACAGATTCTGGGTGTCCCAAGGAAGAGTCCAACAACTTAGCCTTAATATCATCAAGAAAAGATTGCAATATAAGCCTGGAATACCTCCTGATATCTGACCAGGACACAGCCGTCCAAGAAGAGGCATCAGCAGCATCACAGCTCCATTTGATGGAATGGCAAGCTACCTGTGATGCAGAAGCTAATAATAAAATGGCAGACGTCTTAGCTTCAGACTCGGGCATGTCAGCCAGAACACCCCCAAGCTTGGAAAAGCCAGACCAAACCTAGTCATATGGGGCTAGTAATCTATGGCCTTAAAGGCTAAGTTAGCAGAGGTATAAACCTTCTTATTGTACCTGTCCATAGCTCCACTGTCTTCAACAGAAGGTTAAAGCTTAGAGTAACAAATTGACTCAGAAGGCTTGACAGGGGAGAGAGAGAAATTACTGCAGGGTTGGAACAAGGATTCTTGTACAAGAAATTTTGAGCTTCAAACCTTCTAAAATCTGTCATTTTTCATAGGAATAGGAGCCAGAGATTCTGAAGCCTGTAAAGCAGTAATAAAAGAATCACAGAGCTTCCAAAACAAGGGGTACTGCAGATGGCCTGAAAGAGTCCATCTGCAGTAGGTCATAATATCTGTTCTGGCTCTCAGACATTTAGGAACTCTCCCACTGAAAATGCTAGATCATTTCCGCAATGATGTCACCAAAATAAAGCTCCTCCATAGGGAATCAGGGGAGAGAATACAATCTTCATCTGATCTCAACACAAGGAGAATATATCTGGGAAGAATAAGCTAGGGACTCTTCCTCAGAATTCAGACATTCTTCCTCATCACAGGAAACAGAAATTAAGTCTCTTAGAGGAAGTAGAAGAGAAAGCAACAGTTGAGGATACTGACAAAGCTTGAGGGAACTTTAAGACCATGAGGACCTTAAAAAGACCCTGGGTAAAGCCCTGCCACTCTTTATGTAAGTCTGGAGTCAAGGGAACCACCAGCTTCATTATTTATTTTTTTCACAAGTAGAACCTCAGCCCTAAAAAGCTTAAGAGATAGTGTGCCCTGTCTAACTTCTTCCTTAACAATTATCTGGAGAATCATGCTAAGCATTTCAAAAATAACCAGCTCTGGCTTCCACTCCTGTCTGCAGCAGAAGTAGGCTCAGCCTCAGTGAAAGTGCAGATAGCAAGCCCTGTGTTGGCCTTCAACAGGGTCATGTCAGAGGAAGCAGGCATCAGAACAGGACTGTACTTGGTTTCTTCATCTAGCCCTACAGAGATGAATGACAGAGGCTGCACATCTTTTTAGATTTTTTTTAGTTAGTAGCTAAATATCTAGGTGGGTGGATTTAGAAGCCATAGTTCCCTAAGCAAACAACTTCAGACACTGGTTTGCCAATTATACAGACAGCAAAGACAGATGGTTGTGCTTGGTCTTGGGTACAAAGGCCTGGCAAATTTCACATTGAGTGTGACTGTTGTTTGTGTCTAAGCAGAAAAGGTACTTTTCATATCTGTCCTTATGGGGAATCTGCCGCCCACACACAAATTTTCCCTTTCTGGATGACATGTAAAACAAGTAATCAAGCAAAGAGAAAAGAAGGAAGAATTCTCGATGGGTGGTTTATCTGTCCTAGGTTAAGTAGCTGATCAGTGCAATTAACAACTTACAGACTCAAGTCAAAAATGGCATTCTGACTGGTAGCAATGAAGTTCTGAGTATTTGATGCTCGTATAGCACGTATGTACCTTATGCCTCAGACATACATCTGACGAACAGTGCATGAAAGGGCCCAAGGCTTTGGTATGGCCAAAAGTACAGCTATCCTCAACAGGATACCCCTTTTGTAAGGAATACTGTAACACTGATAAGCACATCCACATTACTTTGACCATATTACATCATTTTCAGCATTTTTTCAGCTTTATGTGGTGAGACCCTCCTTCTTGAGATCAGAAGACCTTCACAAAAAAACGGTTGAAGTGGGCTCGCCAAATATAAGCTGAAAAGATTGTTACCAATCACTGAGATAATGGAAAAATTAGAGGAACCCCTTTGGATATGCTGACTGGCTCTGTCTACCACAGCAAGTCCTCTACTTCTGACTTCAAAAGAGGGATCACACTACCTTTAGGGAAACTGATAACTTGCTCCAGATATTTCAGTCTAATGAAATCCTACCATAAGGAATCCTACATGTGATGCTTACAGTGTTACCATCACAGATTTGTTTCTGTGTTTAAATGTGATCCAGTGTAACTTCTAAGATGACTGCACAGTAACCAACATGTTGACTTTGGCTCTCCCAGTGTGAAAGCAAACTGAGCAGAAATAGCCATTAAAACTGTCAGTGTGGGAAAAATGTAGTCAGTGGCTTACAGTCAAAAACTCTGTCTGGGAGGATTCATAAAGCTGTTCAGCAAAGAGCAGTCCAAGTTTCAGCTTTGTTAAAGATCATCGCTTCCAATAATTTAGAGGAAAAAAGTAACTCAAATGTACTGAAAGGTGTTTAAAATAAGTGAAACACTGAAAGAATATATCAACCAAAATAACACGATAGAAAAATAGAATATACTTTAATGAGCAATTCAGATGAAGTGATACAACTGTAAAAGAATGAAAAAAAGAAAAGGCTTGGTGAGTACGAGGCTTCGCCAGAACAGTTTTTGTTTCTAAAAATAGTACTATTAGAAGACAAAGCATGTAGAGAAAACATAGGATTTTCTGCTGAGATGCTCCTTGTCATAGTGGGATAAAGCCCTAACTACAACCTACTTAACCCAGGTTCAACTAGTTGTCAGGCAACTGATAGAGCAGCATAGGGGATGGGTGTGTCTTTCCAGGGGGGAAGGTGATGTGGGCAGGACATGCAGAGCAATACGACCTTCTTGGCGGAGGCCAGGAAGCCTGCTGCTTTGTGCTCAGCCAAAGGGGCAGGGCAGCTTGCTATCAGCAGTGAGGAGTTGGAGAAGCAAGTTTATCCCAGCAATCCGGGAATGTTGAGAGGCATGTGGAATTGTGGAGGCAGGGCGGGGAGGTCTTCTCACTGAATGTCCCCTAAGGCCAGCCAGAGCATGCACACTGGAGAGAAACAAGGTAGGATTAAAGTAGTACCCTCCTCAGCTGACAGAAGGGGAGCAACCACCCCCAGGATGAATTTAGGATTCATGTCAGCCCCAGCACAAAATTTAGTAACAGACTGGGACATAAAGAGAGCGGCAAGTACACTAAGTATGGATGCAGGGCACTGGGATGGCTGCCAGAATGACTACAGGGGAGGAAGAAAAGAATACAAAAAAATTTCTGCTGTACCAAAGAAAAGGCAAGGAACAGAATGTATTTATTGTATTGAAATACAACTAAGGAACTGGACTGTATTCCACAGCAGGATTTTTTTAAAATAAAACAGCACATCTTATGTATTCTCCAAACCTGTCCATGAGAAAGCAGCCAATACCATATTAGTAAAGATGCAATTACAACAGTACAAAGAAATGATCCTGACAAAACTGTGGCAGAAAGGAAACATAAAAATTGGAGAGAGTTTGTAGAAAATTGTTATTTCACTGCACATCAAACTGAAGAGAAATAAATTTATCCCAGCAATTAGGGAATGCAGAGAGGCAGATGTGAGATTTAAGCTGCTGCATCCCTCTGTCTTCAGAATACTTTTGCCTGGAGGATGAAAGTTATTTTTTGGATTCAGAACAGGATAAGGAGAAAATAAAGTTTATCCACCAAAGAGTGAGCCAGCAAGCAGAAGGGTCTGAGTTTTATTCTTCTGACAATAAAGCCCAACTAGAGACATTGCCAGTGAAACATTTTTCATTGTTGCAAAGAAAAATGCTTGAGAGACAGAAAAAAACACAGGAGTTGACTATAAGAATCAGGAGTACCTTGGACTTGAACCACACACTGATGTTGGGCAATGGAGATGATCAGGAAGAAGACCAACAACACTGAAATTAGTGAATAAACAGAAGACTACAAAGCATCACTCATGCTGAATACAGGAATAGAAATGCAAAACATGGCTTTGCAAGAAAATGTAGTGGAAAAAGAACGGAATTTTGTTGACTTTGTTAAACATGTGGAAGAATTGTAAAGCATACCCCACTTTATATAATTACTGTTTAAAGGACACTGAAGGGAAGGAAAGAAGCAACTCTTAAGTAAAACATCTTTGTTCTTATTAATATTTGTATACAACAATCATTTTGTAAATTTCATGGTACATTCTAAAGCAGTTTTGCATATTGTGCAGTCAGGGGTACTTTAAATTTGAGGTGGGGAGTTTTATCAGTGGGTGATATATGTATTAAATGATGATAAAGCAAGCAAGCACTTTTTAGTGGTAAGATATACAGGCATTATACTGTAACATGAGAAAAGCTGGCAAGAAGTAAGTCAAAGTTAAAATAATACTGTGATCTTGAGCTGCTGAGGGTTAGGGGGAATGAGTGTATAAGTGTATTGATATATACATAATTAAGATCATAATTTCCCCTGTTTTTACTGAATGTGTACATTAATATCCTTGGTTTAACTTGTAGACAAATTTTAAGCAAAAAATCTTGAAAAATATAAGAAAATGATGAAAGGCATGGAAAATTCTAGTGTTTCTTTCTGCATTTTTAAATGTATTAGTTTGTTAGTTTTCCATAAACAAATGCTCTCATTGAGAGAATCATGATCTGAATGACATTTACAAAGATTCCTTCATACATCTGTAAAGCTGTCAGCATGTTTTTTTCACATTTATGACTGCTTTTACTTGAGGATAAGCTGTCTGCAGATGCAAGCAATTAATCTTGAGATCTCTAAGCACATTTTCCTGACAGAAATGTAACATTTAAATGCATAGTGGCAAGCAGTACAGTGAAAAATAAAGTATGAAACTGCTGGAAGTGAATGAGTAGTAGCAGCCTCCACAGTAGTCTTAATACTTTTATGAAAGTAATGGGACAATGCACAATTTGTTTTACATAAAGGTAACCAGTGTACTTCTTTTAGATATGAAAGTTAATACTTACTGAAAGCATGCAAGCTGTTCATAGCTGGGTGGAGGAATCAAGATGGCAAAAAAAAACAAAAAAAACAGATACCAACAAGCGTGAGAACACAGGCTGTAACATGCATTTCAGAATGGGTAACCTCAATAGATTCATAGGTGTATACTAGGCTAACGACCACTGGGGCCATTTTGAGCCTAACTTTGCATCCCAAATCTCTGACAATTTCTGTTACCCTTGGTAAGTGCAAGCAGAGGCTTGGAAGATGACATATTTACAAGCAGAGGCCTGGAAATGAACCATTTACAGTCTGCCTTTGTCCATTAGAGATATAGGTGCCAAACCAGGGATGAATTTTCTATTCTTCATCCAATTGCCCAAATTGGACTATAATTGGATTAAGGAGGAACTCTGCTTCAAATGGATGGGGAGCCCGTTCCGCAGAAGGGGTAGTCTCTGGTATACAGATCTGTCTCTCCAGTAGGTCCTATTTATGTCACAGGCAAGGTTTAAGTCTTTAGAATAGGTAATTCTGGTGCTGCTTGTTTTGCAGATATGAAGGTCTATCAGTGTGAAGTCTTATGATGACTTTTATGCCAGGCATACATCTCCCCTCAACAGCCTGCATGAAATAGAATCAGTGATTGGGCTTTGAAGAGGTCTGCACAGGACGTGTTATTTACACCCTGTATTCTTTTACTGAGGAACCTCCGTGAATGTTCCAGTTGTTGAATGTGCCTGGTTAGGTAGTTAACAAAGGGGGAAATGTATTCAATGATAGGTCAATGAATGCCAAATAAGTGAAAAAATTACCTTCTTGGTCCTAGAAGCCATACTTTTATTTATAAGTTGCACAACATAAAATGATGTACTCACTACCATAGGCAAAAGATGATCAAAGGCTAAATTACTGTCTACATGTGTCCCGACATCCCTGACTACTGAGTCAACTCTTAGGGTTGTGTTATCAATATGATAATTACCATGGGTGGCCGACTTCACAAATGAAACTATTATGCATTTCTTGGAATTTAATTTTAGTCCATGGCTCTGACACCAGTTATTTGCCTATGTTAGCCCTTCTTGGAAAACATTAGTATTGGAGGGGGATTCTATGACTGCTCCTAATTTGCAATCATCTGCAAATATGGTCATCCAGAGGCTCTTGATGTTGGCCATGACTTCAGAGAAGTAGATGCCAAAAAGGAGTGCTCCCAGGACCAATCCCTGAGGGACTCTGTTAGTGACTGCTTCTTTGCAGAGGTGGGTTCCACATTTCTAACTTTTTGAGTCCTGTCAGCCAGGTGGCTATCCACCAGGGGATGTAAGGGTTTATTTATAACAAACTACTTGAGAATGTCAACAATACCTGCAAGGGGTATTGTGTCAAATGCCTTGGCCAGGTCAAGGTAGGCAATGTGAACTGTGTTGCCCTTGTTCACTGCTTTGGCCACCTTCTCAAAGAAGTCCACCAGGTTGAGTAGGCCTGACCTGTTCTTGATGAAACCAAACTGGGTTGGGTCCAGTGTCTGGAGGTTTCCTAGATAATTACTGATCATTTCCATGATAATTCATTCCATGGCTTTGCATATGTGACTAGTGAGACGTATGGGTCTATAATTGGCCCACCTTTGTGCAGAGGGATAATTGTTGCTGTTCTCCATTCGTGAGGCATACAGCCTGTTTGGAGTCTACAGTTAAACAGTGATTTCAGAGGGCCTGATAAGGTCATGTTTCAAGCTATTTAGAAGGCAGCATGGAATACTGTTGGGGCCCAAAAATGCAGAGTTCTTGGCTTTAGAGAGAGCATTGAGGACTTGCTCCATATTGATTGTAAGGGGAGCTACATTTGATGGCATTTCTTAAGGGGAGGCAGGGGGGAAGAGACAGGGCTAAAGTTAGAGATGAGTTTGTCTACCGGTTGGTTTGCCATATCTTCTGGCTCAGCACAGGTGGCTCTATTAATAAGGAGCTCTGCACACAACTGTGTATTGCGTTTAAGGTGGCTGTGGCTCTATTAATAAGGAGCTCTGTAGAAAACTGTGCACTGCATTTGAGGTTGCCGACATAGCTAAAGAATCCCTTGTTTTTTCTTGGCTGGAAAGGCCAGCTTTACCTCAAATTTGGCTTTAGTAGACTTTATTTGCCCTGTGAGTTGCTTGATTGGTTTGTTGAGAGCACTTTAATCATTGCTGGGTGTGACATTTCCTAATTTTTGCCATGAGTTTTTCCTTCTGCTTTACAGCCTACTGATGTGTTGATTCCACTAGGGTGGCTTGTCTTTTGAGTTAGTGCTGTACTTATTCCTGTTGGGCACAACTTTCTTTATGCGGCTATTAACATGCTTGTACAGGGTTTTCTGTGAACAGTTAAGCATAGGCAGCCATGAAGTTAGGTTTTAGGTGGGCTTGAAATTTTTCCAGGTTACCACTTAGCACTAGAAAGTTAGCTTTACAGTAGTTCCTGAACATTCCAGTGTTACCTGGGGTTCCAGACTTATTTTTTTACTTTGAAGGAGTCCATTTTGTGGTCTAGCCTCACCAGAAAGTATATTATATTTACTTTTGTATAAATGTAAATTTGCCTATGCTAGAAGTGATAATTCAATAAAGGTGTTAAAAAAAGAAAAAGATATTATTTTACAGGGTGTACAGAGCTATCCAATATAAGTGAAGACCAGATCCAGTATGTTTGCTCCCTTGACTGGCATACTGACAGTTTGGTCAAGGGAATTTATGTTTACAAAATTCAAGAATCTATGTGCATGCACATTTGGTGTCATTTATGATTCCCAGTTAAACGTGGAGTAATTAAAGTCACCCATGAATATGGTATTGGCTTGCATGGTGAGTGTTTCCAGTAAGCTTAAATGTGTGTTACGGGTTTCCTGGGTCACAGACAGGGATCTACAGCTTGCAAGAAAATGGTATGGGACTTTGCCTATGGTGATTTGAACATGAAGAAGCTCAAGTGCATCATCCTGTTTGACCAACACTGAGGTATATTATTTTTATTTTTGATGGAAATCAAGACTCCTCCATGTTTAGTCCCCAGCTGTGTAGTAGCTGGTCTAAATATGTGGAAGGCATTATAGCCTTGAATTACTGGGATGTTCTCCATGCATTAAACGTGTCTCAGTGACTGCACAGATGTCAGCATTCTCTAGGGTGAGGACAGCATGTAGGGAGTGGAGCTCCTTGTTTAAACTTCTAGCACTTAGCAGTAACAGTTTTAGATTTTCTTCAGTTTGATCTGTTATATCAGAAGTATTATCAGTTTGGCATTGCCTAAAAAGGCACTTTGGGGAGGATAATATTTTAGCTAATATTTGAATCCTACAGTGAAAAGGTGAAGACCATCCTTGGCAAAGCAGCATTGTCCTTCCATGCTGACAAATATGGCACCTCATTAGAACAGCACCAGAAACTTAGCAAATTATTAAAGTCAGTCAGTAATCTTCCATTCGTAGTGTGGCATCACCCTTGCATAAGGTAGAATGCTGCTCAAAGCTAAGCTCATACTAGCCTGGGGCACATATTCTGAGATCTTTCTCTTCATATAGTCTAGGGAGATATGTCTCAGTTCATTTACACCCATGTGGACTGTGACTGAGACATACAGATACTTGTGGTCCAATGACTTGAGTGGATCATGGCCCTAATAAGCAACTGACTGTGACTTTCTCCTTACTTAACCTGGTGAGAGGAATGTCAGTGTGTCTCACAATGGAGTCTCCAATGATCAGAATGTTGGGCTGTATGGTGGCTTGCCTTATGTGCATACAAGTAGAGCGTGTGTTTCATTTAGGTCATCTTTGGGGTTTAGAAAAAGAATCAGTACATGTGGGTCTCTATGACTGCTTCATGCTGTGTGTGAAGGGTGCAGCATGTGTACTACTGACAACCTGACTGACGTTAAGTGTTTTTATGTGAAAGCTTTGCATCCAGTGACATTGTGCAAATACATCTCTCATAAACATTATCAGTTTGAGAATTAGCTGGATCTAAGTAAACAAGAAGCAATTTCACTATTACCTCTGGATGCTCATATCCACCAAGCTGGTAATGGAGATAGTGGTAGTTCATATCCGGGGCAATAGGTCCTTTTTTACTGGTTTGATGTTTGCAGTGAGAATATAGAGTAAAGACAGGAGTATCTGGTTTGCAAGTCTGGTAGCTGTGCTTGCCAGAGAGCAAACTAGTTACCTTGTCTGCAGCTAGGTACTGGTGAAATTTCAAGTGTGCTTTTACAGGAACAATGTCAATTCAAGGTGTCTGCATTTATATAAGGCAATGCCAAACACTTGAGAGGAAACCACTGTGGTAGATCCTGATGATTTATGGATGAAGTATTTAGGGAGACATTCTACAGTTAAGTTAGACTGTAGCAAATCAAGTAGCACTTTCTGAAAAGGAAGAATTAGCTTTGTAAAGAACAATGAATACAGGACATTATGTGGCTATTACCTAGCTACTATTAGTCCTGGTTTCACCACACCTTCATGCTGCTGAATACAATGCCCCTTTGCATCTTCTCTCACCAAAAGCAACCACTAGCACTAATACTAAGATAAGAACCAGGCTACAAGCTCTCTGGTGATCAACAGTCTTGTCCCAGATAATGCAGGGGTCTGTAGATTTGCTTCTGGTAAATGCCTTGAATAACAGCCAGGCCAACCAGGAAGGTCCTACACAGACACTCACTGCCCAATCACAAACAGTCAGGAATAAATGCCCTCTACTCCTTCTCTCACCTTGCACAAATTCCAAGCTGCCAACTATGAAGCAGTTATTGGGTTTTCAGGTGATCAGAAGTCTCCAGGAAATAATGTCTCCATACTCCGTCTCTCACCAGGAGAAAAATAAAAGCACTAATCATAAGATGACTACTGAAAAGCAGATGTAGATTTTCTAATGACTGGTGATCTTGAACCAGATGTTGCAGATTTTAAAAGTAAGCTGGAAAAATAGGTCAATATTCTAGGAGTTGCAGTATGCACTATGCAGTTAGATATTAAAGGGGATGTAACTCGAGATTTAGCAATCTGTGGGGAAAGCCACTAATTTTAGAAGGGGAAGACAGACTGGATGGGGGTGGGCACTTAATATTCTGGATCTACAGAATAAAGTGGGGAGGCCAATGAATTTAAATGGCTGAATGAGAAGTAACTTTAAAAAATGATCACTTTTGCTTACTGACAATAGCCAAGGAAAGAAGAGAGGGAAGGAATTTTGTAGTCAAATTAATACATGGGGTGGGTAACTAGAGAGACAGCGGGTTTAAAAACACAACAGCAACAGGGTGGGATGGCGAAAAAATTTAATTTCCATGTGACTCACAATAGAGGCAGCTCAGGTTTCTTTCCTAGTTTACATATGCAATAGAATACAGAATGCAATTAAAAAACAGTGTACTGAAAATACACTACCTGATGCCAGCAAAAAGAAATTAAGACAACTGAAAAGAAAAAAAAAAACACATACGTTTAGAAGAAAACACTGGCTGGGAAGAATCCTGCAGCTGTTCAGCAAAAAGCACTTCAAGCTCCAACTTTAATACAAGACATGACTTCCACTAATTTAGAGGAAAAAATAAGTCAAATATGTTCAGAGCCGATTAAAATAAACAAAGCACTGAATGAGTATATCAATCAAATAACAAAAAGCTGGAATAAAAGAAGAAGCTTTAAACAGGTATCCAGATGAGATGACAAAACTGCAAATACCAGAGGTCAAAATGAGGAAAAGATTGGCTGACTATGAGACTGCCCAAAAAGAGATGTTTAAAAAAATGGTAGAATTAGAGGACAAAGCACATAGGGAAAACCTGAGGTTTTCTGCTGTAGCAGATAAACTGGAATTGACTGTATTAATTTTATGGAAGCACAACTAAGCAACTGGACTGTTATTCCACACCAGGAGTTGTTAATTGAAAGGGCACACTGTTTGTATGCTTCAAACCTGGCCACGACAATGCAATCCAGACCTTTAATAGTGAAGATGAAATCCTACCAGCAGAAAGAGTTGATTTTGACAAAAATGTGGCAGAAGGACAAAGTACTAAAAATGGGAAACAGTAGAGTATTTGTGGAAACTGATTACTCACTGTACACCAGGCAGAATAGGAGTAAAATTTTGCTAGCAATCAGGGCATGTCAAGAAGCCGGTGCAAGATTCAAGCTGCTGCATCCAGCTATTTTCAGAATATTTTTTCCCTGGAAGGTCAAAATCAAATGTTGATGTTGAGGAAACACAAACATTTGTCCAACAAAAAGTGAGCTATCAAATGGAAGGGTATTCTGGTTCATAGGTAGGTACGAGGCTATCTGCCCGAAGGCATTTATAAGCCTAGCCAGAATGTGTTGGCTTTCACTGCCCCCTTAGATTAGTTCCCTGCTTCTTATTCTTCTGATAATAAAGCTCATAGAAACTATACTAGTAAAACCCTTTCCAATGTTCCAAAGAAAAATGCATGAGAGACAGAAAAAAAGCACAAGAGTTGACTACAAGAACTAGGAGTATGCTGGACCAGAGGCTGGATTTGGGAGATGGAGCTCAACAGGAAGAAAACCAGCAACTCAGAAATTGAAGAATAAATGTGGGATTACAAGGCATTAATTCCATTTGAGAAATATGAAGGAAAAAGAAAAACATGGAAATATTGGACTTTTTTAACTTTATTAAACTTGCAGTGGACTCAAAGGCATATGCCCTACTTCATGTCATTAAGGTTTGGAAAAACTTTAAGGAGAAGGGAAGATGAAGGAAAGAATTAACTAAGTAAAACAAAATGTTGTTCTTATCAGTATTTTTATAATACATGACATATACTGCATGCTATAAAATAAGGCTTTTCATGTATTCTGTGTGTAATAAAGACAAAAGTAAACATGTGCGCCCATTTGTTTTCCTTTTCTTTCTTGTTCAGTTTTAAGAAATGTAGGCAGGCACTGCAATGTAAAAAAAAAGAAAGAAAAGAAAGCCTGGACAAAAGAGCGTGATATAAGAAAAAAAAAAAAAAAAAATATATATATATATATATATATATATATATATATACATACATACATACATACATACACACTTTTTCTTATTTTTGCACAGATTGACAAGGTTAAGGCCCTTGGCTTGACCTAATAAATAGAAGTTATGTACCTACCATAACGTTCCATGTTAGTTGTCTTCTTCTCGCCTTCTTTCTTGCTGGATGGGTTCGGAGCCGATCCTCGGCTCCGACTCGGTCACTCTAAAAGCTCGAGAGTTGGTTCCACCAGCTCGAGGCTCCCCTTTTATCCCACAATGCTAGGCGGTAATACCTCAGATCTCGTTTGTAAGCTAGGCCCAGCCAGGAAAAAATCCAGAAACACTGGAAAGGGGAAACCCACCTCTATAAAATGACAGAAAGAAGGTGACCTACAACCTGATGAGGGAATATATACATAATACAGTATATACATATATACAAATAGAGGTGGTAGGAAAAAGGTCACAATCAAACTCCTCTAGGTCTGTCCAGGCTAGGGGAAGGAGGTGGGGCCAAGAAAGAAGGCGAGAAGAAGACAACTAACATGGAACGTTATGGTAGGTACATAACTTCTATATGTTAAGTTGTCTATCTCGCCTTCATTCTTGCTGGATGGGACCGCGTTAGCACCTTGTCCCGGGTGGCCTATCGGAACAGACTCTTGAGTACAGTGGAACCAAAGTTAGCTCTGTGTCTAGAAGCTAAGTCCAACTTATAATGAGAAATGAAAGTGTGAGGAGTAGCCCATGTAGCTGCCGCACAAATCGTATCAATAGGCAGCCTGTCTTGAAAAGCTATAGAAGTAGCCAAAGCTCTAGTTGAATGAGCCTTAGGTTTGTTTGGTAACTTTTGATGCCTAATCTCATACACTAAGGAAATCAAGGATGTAAGCCATCTGGAGAGTGATACTTTCGAAACTGGAAGGCCCTTTCTGCCTTCTGCATAAGAAACAAACAGTTGGTCAGCCTTTCTGATCTGTTTGGTCCTGTCTAAGTAATACCTTAATTGTCGATGAACATCTAGCCAATGTAATTTTTGTTCAGACCTGTTAGAATAGTTAGGAAAAAACACAGGAAGGTCAATGTTTTGATTTAGGTTTGCCGGAGAGGCTACTTTGGGTAAGAAGGATGGGTTGGTCCGTATGATACCCTATCCTTATGAAACAAAAGGTAAGGGGATCGACTGCAGAGTGCATGAAGTTCAGAGACTCTTCTAGCCGAAGTAATGGCTACCAAAAAGAGTGTTTTCCAGGATAGCAATTTCATTGAACACGAAGCTGCAGGTTCAAAAGGGGGAAGGATCAAAGATGTGAGAACTAAGTTAAGGTCCCAAGAAGGAGGAGGATTTCTAATAGGAGGCTTGAGAAGAAAAACTCCCTTCAAAAAGGCTTTGCAAAGCTTGTGAGACATGATGACAGAGTCTGAGATTCCAACATGAAAGTTAGATATAGCTGCCAATTGAACCTTAAGAGTAGAAGGAGACGAACCTGTGTGGAATAGTTCGGCTAAGAAATCAAGGACCGATTGAATGGAAGCAGTGAAAGGATCTATGTCCCTTCCTTGTGCCCAAAAGGAGAAACGTTTCCACTTACTAAGATAAATCTTCCGAGTGGAGGATTTATGGGAAGCTATTAAAATATCTCGAACTGAGTGAGATATTAGAGGAAGCCTGGCTAGAGTTGGAATAGGAGGAACCAAGCAGTGAGGTTCAGAGAGGGGAGGGAGCGATGTAACTGACCCGACTGATGGGTCAAAAGATCTGGAACTAGGTCCAGATGCCAGGGTTGCTCCAACAGAAAACGGTGCAGAAAAGGGAACCAAACCTGTCGAGGCCAGTAAGGGGCAATGAGGATCAAGGAAGCTTTCTGAGCGATGGCTTTCTGTATCACTTGAGAAATTAGTGGGAAGGGAGGAAATGCATACAGAAGTCCCCGGGGCCAATCTTGGACTAGAGCATCTCTGCTGGGATGGCCTGGTAGAGGAAAGAGGGTGAAATAATCTTTGCACTTGCTGTTTTGGGGAGTAGCAAAAAGGTCGCAGCAAGGCTGGCCCCACTTCAGAAAAACGTTTTCCAACACTGAATTTTTCAGAGACCACTCGTGAGGCATCAGAATAGCTCTGCTCAATTTGTCCGCAATGACATTGGACTTCCCAGGGATGTGCATTGCTATCAGAAACCGCTGAGAAGAAATCGCCCATTGCCACAGTCTGAGTGCCTCTCGACATAGGGGGTAGGATCTGGTTCCGCCTTGTTTGTTGGTATACCACACTACAGACATGTTGTCTGTCTGAATTGCTATCGTTCCCATCGGAAGAGAGTCTTGAAGGGCCTGCAACGCTAAAAGCACTGCTCTCATCTCTAGAACATTTATATGCAAGTGGCGTTCGTAAGGTTGCCATGTGCTCTGGACTGTCCTGCCCTGATAATGCCCCCCCCCACCCGATCAGGGAGGCGTCCATTGTCAGAGTAGCAACCGGAGGGGGAGGGACAAAGGGTCTTCCTAAGAAGTGCTGGGGGGGATGAAATCCACCAAAGAAGGTGATTCCTGCATGCTTGCGTTATCACAATGGTGTGGGACATTGGAAGTTGTTGGTATGACCATTGTGTGAAGAGCATCCATTGTAAGATTCTCATGTGAAATCTGGCTAATAGAAGTAGAGGGACAGCAGCTGCCATTATCCCCAGTACTTTCAGGACCAATCTGACTTTGATTCTGTTGCTGTGGAAAAGAAGAGAGACTAGTTTTTGTATGTCTGCTATCCTTTGGTCTGTGAGTCTCGCTGACATGCTGACTGTGTCTAGATTTGCGCCTATGAAGGTAATAGCATGACAAGGCGACAAAACAGACTTTTCGCAATTTATTGAGATACCTAGCTTTCGAAATATGCGAAAAGTGTAGTCTCTGGCAAGTAGTAGAAGATGCTTGGTGGGAGCTGTAAGGAGCCAGTCGTCTAAGTATGGAAACACCTGGAATCCTTGACGTCTCAGGTGAGAGGCAACCACTGCCATGCATTTGGTAAACACCTGGGGGGGCTGTGGTGAGTCCAAAGGGCAGGGCTCTGAATTGAAAGTGACTGGTTCCCAGCCTGAAGCGGAGAAATCTCCTGGAGCGTCTGTTCATTTTTATATGATAGTACGCATCCTGGAGGTCTATAGAGCACATCCAGTTTTCCTTCCCAATAGGGGTAGGATGGATTACAACGTGACCATCCGAAATCTTGTTTTCTTGACAGACTTGTTCAAGATGCTGAGATCCAAAATGGGCCTCCAGTCCCCTGTTTTCTTTGGAACCAAAAAGAATTTGGAGTAGATTCCGGATCCTAGCTGGTCTGCTGGAACTGGCTGAATGGCTCTTTTTGCAAGCAACTTTGATATTTCTAATGCTGCTTGCTCCCTTTGAGCGGGTGGAACATCTGGAAGGGACTTTTTTGATTGATTTGGAATGCGAAAGAACGGAATGGAATAGCCTTCGGAAATGATGGACTGTACCCACTTGTCTTGAGTTAGAGATCGCCAGGGTTCTGGGTACAGTGATAGTCTTCCCCCGACTGCCTCCGAAGGTGGACAGTCGGGCAACACCTCAGGGATGCTGAAAAGGCTTATCGGAAAAAGTTTCTCGATTGCCCAGGTTCTGCGGACCCCCCCTGCCTCTAGGGCGGCGTCTACCATTATTGTTCCCCCCCTGCCTCTAGAGGGGAACCGACTCTGTGCATCAGGCAAAGCCCCTTGAGATTGCTTGCGGAACCACATCTTTCCACTTTTCTGGCCCTTGGGGTAAGGCCTAGAAGGAGTATAAAAACGGATTCCGACGGCAGAAAGAGTTTTGCCATCCGTCTCGCACCTTGTCAGGGTTTCTTTCACTTGAGGACCAAAAAGGGACGATCCATCAAACGGGGAGTTAGTGAAAGACGTCTTAAAAGGGTCCTCAAAATTGCATAGCCGCATCCAGGCATGCCAGCGTAAGGCCACACCTGTACCTGCGGCTCTGCTCGCTCCATCAGCCGCATATGAAAGAAGGCGCATGGAGGAGTTAGCTATCGAATTGAGGGTAGCCAGCTGAGCGCTCATCTTATCCTGAAAACCCGCAGCTGTTGGATCCTTTAACATCTCACTCGCTTCCTTGATCAAATCTCTTTGAAGACGAGTGAAATGACAGAGGTAGTTCAGCGAACGCATAGAAAAGGTCGCTGATGAAAACATCCGCTTCCCGTACCTGTCCATAGACCTAGATTCCTTGTTAGGAGGATGGACAGGCACTGAAGGATCAGCTAGTTCCTTCTTGGTGGCAGCAGCTACCACCATAGCATCCACAGAAACTCCTTTAGTCAAAAATTGTTTGTCCGCTGGGGCGGTGATAAACTTTGAAGGTCTCCTGGGGGTGGGGTCCACAGAGTCAGGAGCCGTCCAGGCCTTTTTTGCTACCACCTGCATGAGGGGGTCAAAGGGGGGGGACACCCAGGAGGTGGAAGGGCGAGAGCCGAACGCCTCAAGATACACAGATTCATCCTCCGAATGGTTGAGGGCTGGCCAATTCCCCCTCTGTTTTAAGATCTCCAGGATGTCTGCAAAGGAGACATCTTCAGAGGAGGAACGGGTGGAACCTTCAGAATCCTCTAAATCCATGTCACAGGTGACAGACTCAGGTGAGTCTATGTGCTTCCTCTTGCACTTTCTCTTCCTAGGGGGCTCTCCTGCCAATTCAGGAGAGGCCTCGGAAGAGGATGAGATCCCCACTGGGGATTCTTGAGGAGCTGGCTCTCTGCGGTCTGGGATGAGGGAGTGAGTAGAAATTACCTGAGGCACCGAGGAGGGAGGGGCGGACGGAGCCGACTGTGGAGTTGAAACAGGTTCCAACACACTCCGCATGACCTCGAAAGCACCCCTGTCAGGCAGAGCCAGAGGTTTCCGCTCCGAAAAGCTGAAAACCTCCCTCGGCACCGACAGTGATGGCTCCGAGGCCGATGTCGGAGCCGAACTCACCAACGCCGAAGCACCGAGAGGGAGAGCGGGGTCGGACAAGGGACCGATGCCACTCACCCCCTCAGAGCCGACGAGGGAAGTCCGGCGCCAAGATTCTTCCAATGAAGAAATCGGAGCAGACGACGGCGCCGAAGACAATTGTATCGGCTCCAACGCTGCCAGAGTCTCTGGTCCGAAACGCACCGGCTCCGAACTCAAAGGAGTCGGAGGAGGAACATTTTGAGAAATAGGATTAAGCATCGACTGATGAGTCGGGCTCTGAAGCATTTGGGCCAGTGCCTCGGACTTAAGAAGTCGACTCACTACCCTCTGAAGGTCATGGTCCGAAAGTCTCGACGACCTAGAGGAGTGAGATCTATGGCTCCGTTCAGACAGCAAGGGAGATGCTGGAGCCGAGTGAACGGAGTCAAGAGACGGTGACCTAGACCTTTTTCTAGTTGTCGGTTCCGATAATCTTATCGGAGCCGACTCAGTGATTTCCAATACCTCGGCTCCGGCCGGAGCCAAGGGAACCGAAGAAATAAGAGTTCGAGTCTCATCGGCTCCAGCCGGAGCCGATGTTGTAGTAGACTTCGACGCCTTAGGTGTCGACTCAGAAGCTGGAGCCGACGACCTAGAAGGCTTGGAGGGTTTGCCCGAAGAAAAGAGTCGGGGGACCCTCAGGTTTCAATAAGCCTCGTAAAATAAGCTTATTTTTTCTTTCCTGCAGGACTCTAGGGCTGAAGCCATGGCATACAGCACAAGAGTCCTGCAGGTGTAAAGGTCCCAGGCAGTACACACATGAAGTGTGACAGTCTGTCAGAGACATTTTCTGCCAGCACGAGTCACACTTCTTAAAGCCTGAGACCTTTGAATCCTTGGACATTTTCAAGAAATAATGTGTAATCACCACACAAGCACAAACACACCGATTACACTATCCACTAAAGTTTAAAACTAATATTAAACTAATATATCCAAAAATGCTCGATGCTGACAAGATCCAACCAAAGGAAGACAGTCCAGTACATTCAAGCAAAAAACCTTCCGGATGGATGCTGCTGTTATCTGAAATACTTTATTAAAAACCAAGTAAAATCCAAAAAACACAGTGAATAAAAATGTTAGCGCTTTCGGGTGTTACCCTTCATCAGACAAAGACACAAACATTATCAAACACTATTTAAAATAAATATAAACCAATCATAAACTAGTAAAAAACCCGCCTATTTTTCAGGGCGGGCTTCATGGGTATGACGTCATTAAGACCAGGCCATCTATGGGCCATAAGCTCTATAATCCACCTTGACTCAATGAGCTCTGTCAGTTGTTTAATGTCCCCCCCTCTTTTGTTTAGTTTAATATTCACTATAGCCCTAAAGCTAAAGTTATGTGTTGGAAACTCATTGACGTGCCTAAACAAGGCATTGTGTATATCGCCATTTCTTATGGCTGATAGATGTTGTAGCATCTTTACTTTGAACATATTGTTAGTCTTGCCCACATAAAAACATGGGCAAGACTTACATTCAGCCAGGTAAACAATGTCTTTAGTCCTACATGTTGCCCTGGCTTTTAGTTGTAAATTTCTACCTGTAATGTGGTGCACAAAAGTTGTATTCCTGTTAACATAGGGGCAAGCCTTGCATGCTCCACATGGTGTGCTACCAGTTTGTTTAACATATATTCTATCCTGTAAGGTGTGCTCCCCACAAAGAATATCCTTCAGATTTTTATTCTTTCTATATCCAAACATAGGGTGGGGACCTACGACTTTCTTAACCTTGTCATCACTGATTAGGATATTCCAATTTTTCTTTATAATGTCGGTGATATCCTTGACGTTACTACTGTATGTAAACATCATTTTAAATTGACGCTCTTCCTTTTTATCATCCCTAATTGATGGTGCTTGAGAATGTAGCCATGGTTTATGGCCATGTCCCCTCTTAGCTTTACTGTGCGAAATGGTCTTATTAACCATTTCACCTTGGTAGCCCCTATCTTGTAGAAAACCTTTCAACCTATTAGTTTCCCCTTCAAAAACTGATTCTTCAGTACAGATCCTGGATATCCTGCTTACCTGTCCTTGTATAATGCTAGGAAAGGTATAGCGTGGATGCATACTATCGTATGTTAAAAGCGTATTTTTCCAGCATTCCTTCCTATGTAGTCCAGTGGTGAATCCTGTACTATTTTGTACTATTGAAACATCCAGGAAATCTATTTGGGTGTAGGAAACCACCTTGGTGAATCTGAAAAAATGAGTAGTAGAATGAAGATAATCTACAAAGTGGTCCATAGAGGATACCTCCCCTTTCCATAAAATAAAAACATCGTCCACGTAAAGTTTATATAACCTAACATAGGACCACCAAATTGGATGGTTATAAATGAACTGGTTCTCCCAATAGGAGAGCACGAGGTTAGCATAGGTGTTAGCACAGGGTGTGCCCATGGCTACACCCTGTGCTTGTTTATATAGTTGTTCCGGACCCAAAAAGACATTATGGTCTAACACCAAATGTAGCATAGTTGTTATCAAATCTATCTTAGGTTGCTCAACCTCTCGTGTCTTCAAAAGTTCTCCTATAGCTGTAACACCATATTCATTGTTAATAACAGTGAAAAGACTAGCTACATCTAAGGTCACCATAAGGTATGGGTCATTATTGGGTCCCCTCTGTACTTCTCCTAGTGCTCTCAAAAAACCCCTTGTATCAGATAAAATATTCTCTGTGTTGTCCACCACAGGCCGAAGTGTAGTTTCAAGCCATATCGAAATATTTTCTGTCACCCATTTCCTGCCAGAAACAATGGGTCTAATAGGCGGATCATCTAAAGATTTGTGTATTTTAGGTAGACCCTTAAAAATAGGGGTCACCACATCTTCTATTTTGAGGAAATTATATAATTCCTCACTAATAGCTTCCTTCTGTAAAAGTTGTTTCAAACATATGTGCACTTTATCTACAATTAACTTAACATTAAGTGGGTTCACTGGTGTATAGGTCTCCAAATCAGATAGTAAAAGATTCAATTTATTGTGGTAAAAGCTGGTATCCATGACCACAATAGCCCCCCCTTTGTCTGCCACCTTGATGGTAACCCTATGGTTGTTGCTTAAATCATATAAGGCTTGCTTCTGTATTGGGGTCAAATTATAATACCTTTGTGTAAAGCCCCTTTGAAAGTATTCCAATAAATCTTTTTCACAAGCATTAATAAAGAGACTCATAGATGCAGTGAATGTAGGAACAAAAGTACTAGGTTGTCTCAACATCACCCTATTAGTATCATTACTACCAAACATGTTACGTAAAGCAGCTGTCCTGCAAAACATCATAATATCCATTATTACTTCGTGATATATACTTTCCTTACTGGGAACAAACGAAGACACGAGAGGTTGAGCAACCCAAGATAGATTTGATAACAACAATGCTACATTTGGTGTTAGACCATAATGTCTTTTTGGGTCCTGAACAACTATATAAACAAGCACAGGGTGTAGCCATGGGCACACCCTGTGCTAACACCTATGCTAACCTCGTGCTCTCCTATTGGGAGAACCAGTTCATTTATAACCATCCAATTTGGTGGTCCTATGTTAGGTTATATAAACGTTACGTGGATGATGTTTTTATTTTATGGAAAGGGGAGGTATCCTCCATGGACCACTTTGTAGATTATCTTCATTCTACTACTCATTTTTTCAGATTCACCAAGGTGGTTTCCTACACCCAAATAGATTTCCTGGATGTTTCAATAGTACAAAATAGTACAGGATTCACCACTGGACTACATAGGAAGGAATGCTGGAAAAATACGCTTTTAACATACGATAGTATGCATCCACGCTATACCTTTCCTAGCATTATACAAGGACAGGTAAGCAGGATATCCAGGATCTGTATTGAAGAATCAGTTTTTGAAGGGGAAACTAATAGGTTGAAAGGTTTTCTACAAGATAGGGGTTACCAAGGTGAAATGGTTAATAAGACCATCTCGTACAGTAAAGCCAAGAGGGGATATAGCTATAAACCATGGCTACATTCTCAAGCACCATCAATTAGGGATGATAAAAAGGAAGAGCGTCAATTTAAAATGATGTTTACATACAGTAGTAACGTCAAGGATATCACCGACATTATAAAGAAAAATTGGAATATCCTAATCAGTGATGACAAGGTTAAGAAAGTCGTAGGTCCCCACCCTATGTTTGGATATAGAAAGAATAAAAATCTGAAGGATATTCTTTGTGGGGAGCACACCTTACAGGATAGAATATATGTTAAACAAACTGGTAGCACACCATGTGGAGCATGCAAGGCTTGGCCCTATGTTAACAGGAATACAACTTTTGTGCACCACATTACAGGTAGAAATTTACAACTAAAAGCCAGGGCAACATGTAGGACTAAAGACATTGTTTACCTGGCTGAATGTAAGACTTGCCCATGTTTTTATGTGGGCAAGACTAACAATATGTTCAAAGTAAGGATGCTACAACATCTATCAGCCATAAGAAATGGCGATATACACAATGCCTTGTTTAGGCACGTCAATGAGTTTCCAACACATAACTTTAGCTTTAGGGCTATAGTGAATATTAAACTAAACAAAAGAGGGGGGGACATTAAACAACTGACAGAGCTCATTGAGTCAAGGTGGATTATAGAGCTTATGGCCCATAGATGGCCTGGTCTTAATGACGTCATACCCATGAAGCCCGCCCTGAAAAATAGGCGGGTTTTTTACTAGTTTATGATTGGTTTATATTTATTTTAAATAGTGTTTGATAATGTTTGTGTCTTTGTCTGATGAAGGGTAACACCCGAAAGTGCTAACATTTTTATTCACTGTGTTTTTTGGATTTTACTTGGTTTTTAATAAAGTATTTCAGATAACAGCAGCATCCATCCGGAAGGTTTTTTGCTTTAATATTAAACTAATAAATTTAGTTAGTTTTTTTTTTTTTTTTAAATCCCTACAAAAAAACACATACACTCCACTACAAGAGGGGATGGAAGGGCCCGAAGGCCTAAGGGAAGAACTTTTAAAGTTCTTGTGGTAAAAAGGGTGGATAAATAGGAGGAAAAGGATAAAAATCCACTAAACTAAGGGAATTAAGAATAAAAACTAATTTGAAGGGGTTTAAATTAACTTTTAAACTGTCTTAAATAGACTAACCTGAAGCCGGTTGAAACAACACACCTCGATCGTTGTAGTGGCAAACGAGATCTGAGGTATTACCGCCTAGCATTGTGGGATAAAAGGGGAGCCTCGAGCCGGTGGAACCAACTCTCGAGCTTTTAGAGTGGCCGAGTCGGAGCCGAGGATCGGCTCCGAACCCATCCAGCAAGAATGAAGGCGAGATAGACAACTTAACATCATGTTTTAAGGGGAAGCAAATAAATAAAATAATAGCATTATATAAAGTTTTCCTCTAGCAACTAAATGTTTACAGTTCACTATTGTAGTGGAAGACAACTATGTATATGGTTCGCATGTTTCTATGGAGACAATCTGATAAGGGGGCAATAAAAATGGAATACTTCTTTCTTTCAATGGCTGCAAGATAATCATTTCTGAAAACATGCATGTTGTTTCTACATCTGGGAGAGGAATAAAGATAAGACAAAAACAGACACCATTTAGTGGAAGTAAAAGCACAGGCTGTACCATGTGTCTCAGCATGGATAACCATGATATGTTAATTCAAGCCTGTGTGTGTGGCTGTCAGTTAGGGACAATTATTCCTTTTAGAAGGGTTAGACTTCATTATTTAAAGATGCACATAGTTTTGTGTGTTAGTATCAAGTCAATAAGTTATGAGAATGTTCTGTGGGGTGTTTTTTGAGGGTTTTCATTAAAACAAAAAATCTTGTTATGATGTGACTTAGGTTAAAATCGATATGACCAGAAACAAATGTATAAAAGATCAACCTGCCAAATATTAATGCATGCATGTAGCACAAAAACTGAAACTGGACACTTAAAAAAAAAGCTGTTATACATAACAGGTGGGAATAACTTTTTATCATAATGACAACAACTTCCATATTATCTTTAAATGTAAATGGTCTTGGATATACATGAAAAAGTATAGTGAACTATATCAAAAAATGCAGAGTGCGAATAGCTATGCTACAGGAAACACATTTGAAAAGAACTGAGCACGTGAATTTGACAAAAGAAAAATATTTCAATATGGCAATTCAGCAGAATATCTGGGAAAAAGGAAAATGGGAGTACCTATATTAATTGTGAGAGGAGCTCTAATAGTGGTAGAATAAGGGAAAAGATAATAATGGTAAATTTGTTGTACGAAGGGGTTACTGGCAAGGGAGGAGGATTAAGCTGGCATGTATTTATATTCCCCTAAAACAGCTACAGTGGAGCTTAAGAAAATTCTGGGAGAAATAATCAGCTTTTAGCTTGGAATATTACTTACATGTGGGGACTGGAATTTGATTTGCCACAGTGAGGATGTATCTGGGGGCCTAAACAGGAAAATATAACAAAAGAAGGTAGATTTTTGAAGAGATTGATGAAAACATTTGCAAAGCTAGACGTGAATTCAGTAGTAAGAATTTGGAGAGAATTTTCTTATTTTCCAAAGTATAATAACTGGATTAGGCTAGACAGAAATTATATTCAAAGGAACATGTGCATTTAATTAAAAGTGTTGATACGCATCCAATAACTACTTCAGATCACACACCAATACTAACTAAAATAAAAATGCATCTGGAGCACTTCTCACCGGGACTCTGCTGAAAACTGGCTCGTTCAAAGTTGGACTTTTCAAGAAACAAATGTTAAATAACTAACTAAATTAATAAATAAATAAAAATGCAGGGAAAATAAATAAAAAAATGAGACACTGGCACTTCCCCACCTATCTGTTAAAAGGTAAGGAATTTAAGGAATGGATAGTGGAAATTATTCTGGAGTTATTAGGAAAGACTGGAAATATAGCTAGTAAGTGGAATAAAAATTAAAAGTGGAGTTTAAAAACAGGGTAGAAATAAAAGAAAGAGAGATATAGTTAAGTAACAAGAATTACTAACAGGGACTGACAAAGGTTAAAGCATTGCAAAATAGGGGTAATCTCATCGAACAACAACAGGAGCAACTGCAGAGTGCTAAAGAGAAAATAAGGGACCACCTTGATAGCACGCACAAGTTTAGAAAGATTGCTGTGAAGCAACTATTTCTGATAATAACTCCGGGGCACAAAAACCTTTAGCACAAGGGCTCAGTTAACAAAGTAGAAAGGGCTGTTGTCAAGCTTAGGGAGCCTATAACAAGAAAAATAACCAGAGATGCTGTAGGATTATAAATATTTCAGAAATTTTATGAAAACCTGTTAAAAGAGCAAGAAATGTGGAAATCAAAGTACAAATGGAAATGTTTATGGAAGAATTAGATAGGTCAAGGTTAGAGGGAGATGAGGCTCAATTACTAACAGTATAGGAGGCAATGAGATAAAAAATCATGATGTAGAATGCACCCAGAAATAGATGGTATAGCTGTGAAAGTCTGCAAGCTAGGAGGGAAGAGAGTGATATAGCTATAGAAGGTTTTGTTTAACAGTATTTTAAAAGGAGGAGAAGCACCAACATCCTGGAAGAAAGAGGTGGTGGCTGTAATACCTAAAGTTTGGTAAAGATTATGAAGTGTTCACGTCTAAAATGGCTAAAAGAATGGCAAAGGTGATGCCAAAACTAACAGATATGGATCAATGTGGTTTTGTGGAGGGGAGACAAACATTTGAAAACATTAACAGAATAATGATGATCCACATGGAAGCAGAATGCAAGAAAATACCACTGCTGCTGGTAGGTGTTGATACAAAGAATGCGGTTGGTAAAGTAAGCTGGGATTTTATGAGCAGGGCAATGGAAGCATTGTATAAAATTATAAGGTTGATTAGGATGATATACAAGGGATCTGAGGTGAAACTTATAGTGTGTGGTAAGTTCTGTTTGAGCAGAGGAACCAGGCAGGGATGTCCTCTTTCCCTTTGCTATTTGCATTATACTTAAAACCACTGGCAAAGAAAATAAATGACTCAGAAAGTACAGTTGTGTACATTTACCATAAATGTAGATGTTCGAGTGTATTCACTGTTGCAGTCATCACATTTGGGTTATCTGCTTGCAGTAGCCCTCAGTCGGCCTGATTGACAAAATCTTGGGTCTTACGTTGATTGCTGTCTCTTCTTCCTTGACATCAGGTCGTCAGGGGTATAAAACATGCAGCCAATGTCATTACATCAGTTTTTCTTGCCCCAGATGTCAGGCGCCCCCCTAATGGGAAGCAATTAAATCTATAAATATACAAGGTTATACCTCCAACAAAAAAGCAAATACACCAAAAAGCTTTTAAACATTGAAAAGGAGAGAGGAGGTACAGCCAAACGAAGTCAGGGGGCTGGAGGGAGGGCAAGCAGAACTGCAACAGTGAATACACTCGAACATCTACATTTATGGTAAGTGTACACAACTGTACCATGTTCTTAGTGTTTCACTGTTGCAGTCATCACATTTGGGTAGATTCCCAAAGCTAAAGATGGGAGGAAGAATTTAGATAGCATTAGGACCAGCTATAAGGCCTTGCAAAACTGCAGTGGCAAAGCCAGCTCTGGATTTTGAGAATATTGGCAAATAGTAATGCTTGGTGAAAGTATATACAGAACTCCAGGTAGCAGTTTCTAGGATGTCCCTGGTAGGTACACCTTTGAGAAAGGCTGTAGAGGTAGATGCAGCCCTGGTTGAGTGGGGTCTGATCCCCTGTAGGATAGGTTTTCTATGGTGCTTACAGCAGAAATGAATGCAATGGCCTATCCATTTGGAGATGGTTTGCTTTGAAATAGCCTTCCCCTGTGTCCCTGCAGCAAATGCCACCAGCAGTTGCTCAGATTTCCTTTGAGGTTTAGTCCTGTCCAAGTAGAATCTAAGTTGTCTGTGCACATCTAAGGAGTGCAGTATTAGTTCCCCTTTGTTCTGTGGATTAGGAAAGAAGGTTGGCAAATGAATTAAAAGCCACACTGGATACCACCTTTGGCATGAAAGAGGGACTTGTCCTGAGGGACACCCTGTCCGCATGAAAGATGATGAAAGGTGCCACTGCCATAAGGGCCTGTAATTCAGATACCCTTCTTGCTGAAGTGATGGCTAAAAGGAAAGCTGTTTTCCAAGAAAGGAACTTTAAATCTGCAGTAGCAGCTGGCTCGAAAGGAGGAAGGGTGAGTTTCTCCAATACAAAGTTAAGGTCCAAGGCTGGGATTGGAGCTCTCCTGGGTGATCTTAAATTTTTGGCCCCTCTGAGGAACTGTTTGAGCAGTGGATGAGAGAAGAGGGAAGGTTCTGTGTTAAAATGAGCTGAAATGGCTGAGGTGTGAATTTTTATTGAGGAAAAAGACAGGCCCTTGTGAAGCATCTCAATTAAGTATTGTAAAATCCGAGGCAAACTGGGCACTGCTGTGCTCATCCCTTGAGATTGGTTCCAGGCACAGAATCTTTTCCATTTTTCAGCATAAGATTTTCTAGTACTAGGCCTCCTTGCCTCTAAAATGACATCCATCACTGGTTTATTGAGGGATGGTAAAGGAGAGCTTAGGTAATTAGCCAGACTGCTAGGTTCAGTGTTTGAAGCTGAGGGTGCAGAATCTGGTTCTCCTGCTCAGACAGCAGGGTAGGAGTCTGAGGCAGGTGCCATAGGGCCAACAGTGACACACACTGCGCAGGAGGGGGTACCAGTGCTGGCGTGGCCAGTCTGGTGCAATCAAAATCATCCTTGGTTTGTCTTGTTTGATCTTTAGTAGTACGTTGGAGAGTAGAGGCAGAGGAGGAAAGGCATAAACTGATATGTTTTTCCAGCTGAAGGACAGAGCATACACTTTCCAATCTTGTCTGTGGGGAGTCCTCAAGCAAACGTTTTCCAATTGATAGTTCTGGGGGGAGGCAAACAGGTCTATACCTGGACTCCCCCATTTGCTTGTCAACATGTTGAAAATCCTTGGCTCCAGTTTCCACTCGTGTGGGTCCATGAGGTTTCTGCTTAGTTCGTCTGCCAGTGTATTTAGTTTTCCTGGCAGGAATTGAGCTTGTAGATGCGCTTGGTAGCTCAAGGCTGTGTTCCACAATGCCATGCTTAGTCTGCAGAGGAGGTAAGAATGTGTACCCCCCTGCTTATGTACCACATAACAGTGGTGTTATCTGTCTTTACCATTAATTGTCCTGGAAGAATGTGGTCCTTGAAGGCTGTCAGAGCATTCTGTACAGCTAACATTTCTTTATGATTGATATGAAGGTGCATTTGAATTGGGTTCCATTTGCCCTGAATGCACTTCCCTGCCAGGTGCGCCCCCCCATGCATAGTCTGATGCATCTGCTGTTAGGGTTTGGGCGGCAGGGGGTAGTGTGAATGGTAGTCCCTTGTTTTGGTGGCAGGCCTCTGCCCACCAAAGGAACTGTAGACGTAGGCAAAGAATGATAGGTATCATTGCTTCTAGATCCTGAGAATATTGACACCATAGGCTTTTTAGATACCATTGTAGTTTCCTCATATGTAGTCTTGCATATGGAATTAGAAGAATGCAGGAGGCCATGAACCCCAAGGCTTGTAGTATTTGACTTGCAGATAGCAGGGTTTTTGTGGCCACTTGTTTGAAGTAGGTTGTTAAGTAATTTGTTTCTCTGGTGTGAAGAAAGCCATCTGGGAAGTTGTATTCAAACTTGCTCCCATGAATATAATTTGTTGACAGGGTACCAGGTGTGATTTCTTTTCGTTTATGGTGTACCCAAGACAAGTTAGCACCCTTTGTACAAAAGCCACATGATTCGAAAGTATGTCCTGGTTTTCTGCCTGAATTAGACAATCGTCCAGGTATGGGTATATTTGAATATTTCTTTGCCTGCAAAATGGAATGACTGGAGCTAGGCACTTTGTGAATACCCTGGGTGCAGTAGATAAGCCAAAGGGCAGTGCAGAGAACTGATAGTGCGTGTAGCCTGCTTTGAAGCATAGGTATCTTCTACAAGATTCCCTGACTGGGATGTGCAGGTATGCTTCCTTTAAATCTAGTGCTGCCAACCAGGCATCTTTGCTTAGCATAGGAAGCAACTGGTGAAGAGTCAGCATCATAAATTTTGGAATCACCAAAAAGGTGTTTAGAGTAGACAGGTCCAGGATAGGACGCCATGAATTGTCTTTTCTGGGTACCAGGAAAAGTCTCGAGTAGAAACCTTGTCCCTTTTCCTCTTCTGGTACCAACTGAATAGCCCCTATGCTTATGAGAGAGAGTACTTGCTTTTGGGCCTCTGCCCACTGATTTGGAGGTAGATCCAGCCAACCGCTTGGAGTTGGTAACATGTGGAAGTGAAAACTGTATCCTTGGGACACTATATTTAAAACCCATTTGCCCTGGGTAAAGAGTCCCCAGTTCTTTGCATGAAGTGCAATCTTTCCCACCAAAGCGGCAGTCAGTTGAGAAGTGCTTGGAAGTTTTAAAAAGAAGTCATTGAGACTGTTTACCACAGGAGGGAGTTTTATTACTCCTAGATTTGGAAGTGGAGGCCCCCCACTGCTTAGTCCTGTGCGTCCCCTGGGACTGAAGCCTGGGTGCTCTGCTGGATCTGGGTTTGGACTGAGAAGGTCTGGAAGAGGCAGGAAAGGACCAATTCTTATAAGGTCAATGCCTACTAAATCTTGGAGGTTGTACTTGTAAAAAATCTTTAACAGTTTGCATAGATTTAGTTTTTCCTCCATCTTTTTAAGAACTTCTTCTGCCTTGTTGCCAAACACGTGGTCCTGATTTAAGGGAGCATCCAGTAATTTCGCTTTAACATGATCTGGCAAGGGTTGCTCCTTAAACCAAGCATGCCTTCTAAATACAGACCCAGTTACCGCAGCTCTGCAAGATGCCTCTAGTGAATCAAAACCACATTGCAATGTATGTTTACCAACTTGTTCAGCAGAATGCATTAAATCCTGTAAATCCTTATTTTCAGCACAATCAGGAATCAACATCATTTTCTGTTTAAGCAATGCAATAATATGCTGCTGATACTTTAACATATGAAACTGGCAATTCAAGGCCCTAATGACCAAAGTTGCAGAAGTGTATACCTTCTTACCCCATCTATCCAGCCCCCTGGAGTCTCTATCAGAGGGGGTTGGATTTTTGGCAGTAGTAGCTTTAATGCCCTTGGGTCCCTGTGAAATGTTTTCAGGATCTGCAGTAGGATTTTTGAAAAGGAACTTGTGAGAGTCAGGAACTCTATATCATCTATGAGGTTTTCTGGAAGCAGGAGGTAAAAAGTCAGGGACCATGCTAGATTCCGAAACGGCATCATCAACAATGTCCAGTACAGGAGGTACAGTTAAAGGCCTGTGCTGGGGCAGGAGTAAGAAATCCCTAAGCCTCTTTTTAGAATCAGAGAAATCCCAACGAAAATGCTCCCTGAGAGTATGTAAGGTTTCACCAAAAGAGAAATCCTCTGGGGGGAAGCAGAGGGAATAGAGTCCTCAGCATCAAAATCCTCATAGGTAGATAAGGGTAAATCCTGGTCATCAGAGGAACGTTCGATGTATGTAGTCCATCTCGCCTCACATTCTTACCCGTGGGTTCGGAGCCAAACCTCGGCTCTGACTCAGCCATACTCAAGCTCAAAGTCTTTCAACTGGCTGGACTAAGAGGTATCCCATGCTGCACTGCTCCCTTTCCCCAGATCTTGTTTGCTGCAAGCTCAATCATTCACCTTCCATACATATAACACATAGAGAAGGAAAATCATCCCAATAATAAAAGGAGTACTGAAACCAGAACCAACCTCTAGGCCCTCCAGGAGGGGGAAGGCGGGGGGTAAGTAAGAATGTGAGGCGAGATGGACTACATACATCGAACGTTATGGTGAGTACATAACTTCTTGATGTTATGTAGTGCAATCTCGCCTACATTCTTACACGTGGGACAGCGTCGCCAGCACCTGAACCCTGGGAGGCACAGTGGAAAATACTCCTGAGCACTGTGGAACCAAAGGAAGATCTGCCTCTGGATATCAAATCCAATTTGTAGTGAGTAATAAAGGTGTGAGGAGATGCCCATGTAGCCGCAGCACAAATATCATCCATAGACATCCTGCAGAATCCCTTTGATTGGGTGGAACATCTGGGAATCTTTTGATCGGTGGGGGAGGAGAAGAGAAGGGAATGTGATATCCTCCAGAAACTATTTTTAATACCCACTGGTCCTGGGTGATGTGCTGCCAGGCTTCTGAGTATAGTGAAATGCGATCCCCGAATGGCTCCGGAGACGCGCAGTCGGACCTCCCATCATGAGCGCTGGTAGGGAGAACCACGAAAGGAGTCGCGGTCTCCCTGGCTACTTGGGCCTCCTCTGCCTCTAGGGTGGCATCTATCTGAGTTACCACCCCCTCCCCTGCCACTGGAGGGGGAATCACTTTCTGCGTCATGCAAAAACCTGTGAGATTTTTTGAACCACATTTTCCCACCCTTCTGGCCCTTGAGATAAGGTCTAGAAGGCATGGAAAAATGGACTCCTACGGCAGACAGAGTTTTTCCCTCTTGCTCGCACCTAGTGAGAGTGTCCTTCACCTTGGTTCTGAACAACGATGAACCATCAAACTGGGCGTTGGTGAATGTAGACTTGAAGGCCTCCGCGAAATTACAGAGGCGCATCCAGGAGTGCCTCCTGAGAGAAACTCCGGAACTCGCTGCCCTACTCGCTCCTTCGGCTGCGTAAGAGATCAGCCTCAAGGAGGAGTTAGCAATAGAATTTAGGGTAGACATCTGAGTGTTGACTTTTTGAGCCACTGCGTCAGAAACATTACCCTGCAGAGAATCTCCAAGATCTTTCAAGACATCTCTTTGGAGCCATGTAAAATGTGACAAATAATTCAGCGACCAAAGAGTAAAGGCCGCTGAAGAAAACATACGCTTCCCATACCGGTCCATGGTCCTAGACTCCTTGTTAGGGGGATGGACGGTAGATGAAGTCTCAGAAAGTTCCTTCTTGGTGGTCGCTGCCACCACCATGGCATCTACTGGAACGCCCCTTCATGAAAAACTCTTTGTCAGCAGGGGCAGACAGAAATTTGCTGGGTCTTCTGGGGACTGGTTCCACAGTGTCAGGGGTTTTCCACACCCTTCGACAAACCAGATCCAGGAGTTCGTCGAAGGGGGGAGAAACCCAGGATGGGGAGGGTTGAGCCCCAAAGGCCTTCAGGAACACCGACTCCTCCTCGGAGGGGGATTTAGAGGGCCAGTCGCCTCTCTGCTTCAAGATCTCTAGGATATCAGCGAAAGAGATATCCTCAGAGGATGACTTGGGGGACCCCTCTGATTCCTCAAGGTCGATGTCCGATGTGAGAGACTCTTCCTGGGAGTTGATGTGCTTCCTCTTGCACGTTCTTTTTCTGTGTGGCACCTCAGGCAAAAACTCTGGGGGGCCCTCAGAAAGTTGGGGGACCACTCATGGAGGTATCCTGAGGCCTTGGGTCTCCACTGTCAAAGGATAGGGGGTGATCAGAGACTGATACCAGAGGTGGAGGGGGTAAAGTGTCGGTGCTGTATGATGCAACTGGGGACCTGGCCAGCACACTCCGCATGACCTCAAAAGCTGGTCCCCCCGGCTCCGAAGACTGGCCAACAGTGGAAGCCCTCTGAGCAGAAGGGACAAGGTCCGAAGCTGAAGTAAGGGTCAGGCTCACCCGAGCCGAAGCACAGAGAGGGAGGCTAGGAGCCGAAGAGCGACCCGAGATTCCCCCCTCGGGTCCGACCAAGGAACCATGAGTCCTGGACCCCGTGGACGGAGCTGACGGGGTCGGAGCTGAGATTGGAGCAGAGAAACCAGGATGGGCTACCGGAGCTGACCTAGAAGCATCAGACAGCACTGACAACTCTGGCCCCGAAGGCTGAGATTTGCTCGGAGGATCTATCGACGATGGATGGGTGACGGGCTCCGGGGCCGACTGGCTGGAGCCGAAAGCAATTTAGCCAGCACCGGTGATTGGAGCAGTCTCTGCACCACTCTATCCACATCCACATCAGAGAGAGTCCTGTAGGACCTAGAGGATAAGGTAGGAGATCTAGACCTCCTCTCAGAAGGAGACCTGCGAGGAGGAGAAACCGGTCTAAAAACTGGAGACTGGCTCCGAACTAGTATCTCCGTCATCGGCTCCGAGAGGCTGGGAGCCGATGTAGGTTCTGTCGATTCACCAACTTCCTTCGACACTGACGACAGTGGAGCCGAGGATGCCACAGTAGGCTTAGTAACTTTCTCCGGAGGCTCCGATACGACTGACGGAACCGGACAGCGTTTTTTTGCTTTGGAGGTTTTGTCTCTTTTAGAGGGAGAAGACTTAGCACTAGAAGACCTCTCCAGATCTTCCTCAAAAGAGGGTTTCAGTAATCCTTTCAGAATTAGTTTATTCTTCCTTTCTTGAAGAACATGAGGGCTGAATGCATGACAGAACGCACAAGATTCCTGAAGGAGGATAGCCCCCAAACAATAACCGCACACAGAATGCCCATCAGTAATCGACATCTTATATCCACATTTACTACATTTCTTGAAGCCCGAAGGCTTGTGTTCTTTTGTATCCTTGGACATGATTGGTAGGACACTAGACACAACACAACTGACAAACCCGACACCAGCAACAAAGCGTGGGAACTAGACACTAAATAAACTGCAGACACCACACAAGGACCTCTAACTCAAACGGCCCAGACAGGAAACAAGGGAAGGACTAGGTCCTCTAACTTAAATGGCCCTAGCCCGAGGGATAGAGTACTGAAAAAAATGAACACAGAAGGGTAACAGATAACAAATGGAGGGAGGACTAGGTCCTCTAACTGAAACGGGCCTAGCCCGTTGGGAGATAGCTAACGGGATACCAAGACAAAGGCCATGAAAGGTCACGCAAAAAAGTTTCCACAAACTAAAAACACACACACCTAGTTATGAAAATAGCTTTTGGAGCAACAAATTTGGTCAAAGAAGAAGAAAAGTCATACTTAACCACAGCCAAGAGTGAGACCATGTCTGAGCTTTATGAGCGGCACACGAGATCTGGGAAAGGGAGCAGTGCAGCATAGGATACCTCTTAGCCCAGCCAATTGAAAGACTTTGAGCTAGAGTATGACCGAGTCGGAGCTGAGGTTCAGCTCTGAACCCACGGGAAAGAATGTAGGCGAGATTGGACCACATAACATCAGAAATTTCAGAATCCTGGTCAGAAGTATCATAAGCAAACTCAGTCCTAGGTCATGGTTGGCTTCCCCTGATTAAAGTAATAAGGTCTTCAGCCATTCTTATCATTTGTTTTTTAGGAATAGAGGCCTGACCATGCGGTCTGGGTGTCAGTTTTCTAGGCATGGTTCGAGTTTTAGGCCTTTAAGAAGAAGATGGCATCGGTTTAATATGCAAGTCAGTAGACCTGAATACACCCTCAGAAGCTGGTGCCTGCACAGCGGCTCCAGACCCATCCAAGGTAGAGACATCCGCAGGTTCCACATTTGAAGCATCTCGTGGCATACCGGACTCTGAATGGGTCTCAGTAGAGGCCTGCAAATCTTAAGCAGTGGGTATCAGGGGCTGCAAAAGCACCTCACCGAGTACAAGCGAACTGGGCGGCCTGTCTCTGTCTTTATCTTTGCGTTTTTTGGAATGTCGGTAGTCAGACGGCTTACCAAAGACATATCAGGATAATTGAACTGAGCACCAAAATATTTAGAAGTGCAAATATATCGATGATGGATAGTTTGTGGTTTAAATAAGGCACAAAACCGACAGCGAGGTACATCGTGGTCAGGGCCTAGGCAAGGAATACAGTACAAATGAAAATCTTTATGAGGTATTTGCTTTCCACAAGAAATGCTTTTACTGACATCAGTTTAGAGCAAGAAAAAGTTTCCCCAATGGGATACTTAGCTTTTAGTTGAAGACTTCAGTTCTGAAACTCGAAAATGAAAATTTCAGGAGTCGGCCGACCGGCACTTGCGAACTGCTTATGCTTCGGGCACCACATGGCAAGAAAGACTGATGTAATGACATCGGCTGCATGTTTTATACCCCTGACGACCTGACATCACGGAAGAAGAGACAGCAACCGACATAGGACCCAAGACTTTGTTAATCAGGCTGACTGAGGGCTACTGCAAGCAGATAACCCAAATGTGATGACTGCAACAGTGAAACACGAAGAACATCTTCAAGGATATTATTGGTATGGTAGTCAAGAAAAATTGGCGTCATTAGCAAATGGCAGTAATTTATACCTGACAAAACCAGAAAAGGACATTTCAGTTATGTGGAACATTCTGAGACAGTTTCAAGTCGTTTGGGGGTGCAAAATTAATGAGGATAAAACAAAGGCAATAGCTGTAAACTATGAGCCCATTCACCCAAAAATTGTTTCAGCATTATCCATATTTACAAAAATGGGGTAGTTAGGACTACGGATTAAAAAAGATTCTGTTATGGCAGCTAAGGATATGTTTTATGTGTAGAGATAGTAAGATACAAACAGTGAAAATATTTTTAGTCCCTTTAGTTGTATATACAGGTCAGGCATATTTTTATTAACCAGAGGAGAAGTTGTGGATAGCAATTAATAAAGAGATGAAGGATTTTATCTGGGAGGGGAACAGGGCAACAGTCAGGTAGGATAAGATGATCCTTCCAACAGAACAAGGTGGTTTGGGAGTACATGATTTGAAAAGGCATTTCAGAGCTACACAATTAAGGCTCCTATACACAGCACAAACAGAAAGCTACAATTCAAAGCAGAAAGGAATGATGATAAAATGGGGGGGGGGGGGCTCAAGAAACAAGGAAAAACTGGGATTTTGGATGCAGGTCCTTAAGGAGTATAACAATAACCAAACTGAATATTATGTTCCTAAAGTAGCAGAAAGTATTCTATGAACTAAGCCAATAAGGAGGTGGAAAAAGGAGATTCTGCTAATACAGATGACTGCAATTAGGTAAACACAGAGTAGGCAACAGAGGGCTGGAACTTACTGGAGAAAACTGGTATTATTAGCAAATATTCAGCGAGGGAAAGGTAACAGAATGGAAAGAGGCCAATAATTCATTTGGACTGCAGGCTAGAGACTGCCTTCTCTATCAAGTATTGATATCAGAGTATAAGCAAAGAGAAAGAAATAGAAGGATCCTAAGCAAAAGGCCAGCACTGGCAGAGTTTTTAGTAGAAACTAGAACAAAAGCTGCTGTTTAAAAAAATAGATAATTAGTAGGCATATAAAATACTGCATGATAATTGTAGAAATCAATCAGAGGAGGATAGAAAGAATTGGGAAGAGCGATTGGATACGTAATTCACAAAGAAAGAATCGGGGATATATGTATGGCTCCCAAATATGCAATGCAGTCTAGAAGATTCAGGATCTTTGTTTGGAAGGGTTTGCATAAATATTTTATACCCCAAACAGACTCCAACGTAGTTTTCTTTAGGTAGATTGCAATGCTGGAGGTCTGATGGGGAAGAAAGAATTAATTTCGAACATATTTTTTGGGAGTATGATGAGCTGGCAGACTACTCTGTCAGAAATACTGGGTGAGCACATTTGTGTAACTAAGGAAATTATTTTCTTGAGCTGTGATAAAGAATTGGAATTGTATTAGACACAAGTAAGGCTTTACTGAGTTTAATTCTGGTGGCTGCCAAAAAAAGTAATTGCTAGAAAATGGAAATCAAAGTCCAACCCAACTGTATAAGAAGTAATGAATACAGTAACAGAGATAAAACAACTGAAAGTGGGATCTTTAGAAAAGGGTAGGACCAAATTACACAGGAAAAACTGGGAACTGTGAGAAAAATACATGTAGAATGATGTTTAGGAGGAGAGAGGCTTAAGAGAAGGTAGGAACTATGCTTGCTTTAAGTTAAAAGGAAATGGGGCTTCTGAATTTTCTTTTTTTAGTTTTGAGTGTTTTCATTAAAGCAAACAGTCTTGCAAATGTGACTCGGTTTCAAATAGAGAGAAAACTAAAAGATGAAAAGACACATTCAAAAGAACTGGCTTTACAAAAAGTAGGAGCAATACTTTTGATATAACTGTTACTCTATCCACATTATCATGAAATGTAAATGGCCTTTAAAAGTGTAGACAAAAGCAAAAACTAATTAATTACATTAAGATATGTAGGGAGGAAATAGCAATATTGCAAGGGACAAATTTGGACAGAAATATAGAAATGAGCATAAGAATTTGACAAAAAAGGATTTCAAGATGGACATTCAACAGAATATCAAAGATGAACGAAAAGAGAAGTGATACTACTAATTGCTAGAGGGGATCCAATAGTGATAGAAGGGGAAAAAAACAATGCCAGAGTTATTGGCAAGGGAGATGAATTATGCTGGCATGTGCTTATATTCTACCAAAAATGCTACTATGGAACTTAAAAAAATGTTGGGAGAAATAATCAGCTTTCAGAAGGGAGTATCGCTTATGGCTGGGGACTGGAACTTAAATTGAAATACTGAGGGTGAATCAAGGAGACCTAGAAGGTGAAATATAAGAACATAGAGAAGATTTCTGAAGAAATATATGATATTTGGTATGGAAAATGTGAATTCACTAGTGGGAAATTAAACAGATTTTACACATTTTTCAAGGTACAATAACTAGGCTAGACTGGACAGAATTTATATTTCACAAGAGCATGTGTACTTAACTGAAAGTTTTGACACATCTAGTAACTATTTCAGCTCGTGCACAAATAAAAACGATTAAGATAAAGTTGAAGGAATTGAAATAAAAACATCATCACTTTTCTACGTGTTAAAGAGAGAGGCATTTAAGGAATGGGTATTGGAAATTATTCAATATTTATTACAAAATATAGGCATTTCTTCAGAAGGGACACATAGTTAATGGGATAAAATGAAAACAGCATTTAGAATACCATAAAAACAAAAAAGAAAGCCATGTGAAAGAAATAGGAATTACTTACAGGAGCTGATAAAGTTTATTGAAGCATAAGAGAAATTTGACAGAATACAAGGAAGAGGAGCAACTGCAAAGTGCGAAAGAGAAAATAAGAAAGTATATGGATAATATACACGAGTTTAGAAAGGTTACAGTTAATCAACTATTTTTTGATAACTCTGGAGCCCCAAAAGTTTAGCACAATGACTCAGGCAACACAAAGAAGAAAGGTTGTCGCCCAAAATTAGGAAGCCTATGACAAGAAAAATAACCAGAGATCCTAGAGAAGTATTACGAGATATTTTTGAATTGTATGAAAATCTGTATAAAGCAGAGGAATGTCAAAACCAAGAAAAGGTACAAATGGAAACATTTATGGAAGAACTAATTATGCCAAAGTTAGAGGAAGATAAGGCAAATAACCAAGACAGGAAGAGATGAGATGAAAACAGAACAGATGGTATTTCTGGGGAAGTATGGAAGGTAGGAGGGAAACCGTGATACAAATCTGCAAGTTTTTAACAATGTTTTAAAAGGGGGGAGCACCAGCATCTTAGAGAAAAAGCTGTAGTGGCTACATTTCCAAAAAGGTTAAAGACCCTTCAGACCAGGCTTCATAAAGACCCGTCTCAATTTTAAGCCATGACTATAATGTGCTTGTTTGTACTAGCTAAGAAAATGGAAAATATGTTGGCAAAATTGTCAAATGTAAATAAATGTGGTTTTGTGGAGGGGAGGCAAACACATGACATTAACAGAACAATGATGATCCAGAGGGAAGTGGAATGAAAGAAAATAACACTATCGGTGGTGGGTCTCGATACAGAGAAAGCATTTGACAAAGTAAACTGGGATTTTATAAGTAAGGCAATGGAAGCATTTGCATTTCCTAACAGAATAATAGGGTTAATTAGGAGGCTATATGAAGGGTCTGAGGCATGAATTAAGGTGTGAGGGTTTCACTCAAATAAGCTATGTTTTTACAGAGAAACCAGGCAGGGGTGTCCTCTTTCCCATTTATTTGCTTTAAACTTAAGAGTCACTGCCAAAGAAAATAAGGGAGTCACAAATTTAAGGATATATCTGGTATTGCAATCAAGAAACGTTAACCTTACTTACAGACAAAATTATTTTGTACTTAATAAAATCAGAAAAAGGACTTTTTGGTGCTGTGGAATATTTTGAGACAGTTTCAAGTCTTTTTGAGATATAAAATTAATGAATGTAATACAAAGAGTTTAGTGGTAAACTATGCATCAACACATTAATTGGTTCTGCTATACCCATATTTATGGGAATATGATAAGATTAAGTATTTAGATGTATGGGTTAAAAAGAATTCTGTTATGATAGCTAAGGATATGAGAGAAGAGACTAAACAAAAGTTAATACAAAAAAAGAAACTGGACGCTCTTGATTATGTATATGGATATTAAGATATAAACAGTGAAAATGTTTTTAGCCCTTAAGATTTATATATACGTCAGGCATATTTTTATCAACCAGAGGAGATGTTGTGAACAATAATTAATAAATAGTTGAAGAAATCTATTTGGGAAGGTAAGAGTTAGGTGGGATAAGCTGACACCCCCCGAATAAAACAAAGTGGTTTAGGATTACCTGATCTAAATGGATACTTTACAGCTACACAGTTGGGGCTCATATATATAAAATAGTCAGCAGGTTGTACATCAAAATGGAAAGGAACGATGATGAAACAAGGGGAAGTCTAAGAAATAAAAAGAGAGAGGATTTTGGATGCAGGTCGTTAAAGAAAGTAACATCCATACTGAATATTACAGTCATAAAGCTGCAGAAAGTATTCTAAAAACTAAGCCACCATGGAAATGGAGAAAGGAGGTTTTGCCAATATGGATGACTGTGAGTAGGGGTATGTGAAACAGTCAAAGGGGGGCTGGAGTTTACTGGAGAAAACTGGTAAAGATACAAAGTTACTGGAAGCAAATAACCAGAAAGAGAAATATCATGGAGTGGAATAAGGCCATGTAGAAGTCTGGATTTCAGGTTAGAGACTGCCTTCCCTATAGGGGATTGATATTAGAGTACAGGCAAAGGAGAAGAGATGGGGGAGTGCTAAGTGAAAGACCAGCTCTGGTAGAGTTTATAGCTGAGTCTAGAATGGAAGATGATGTTAAAAACAGATAATTAGTAAGGCATATACAGCAATGCATGATAACTATAGGAATAAATCACAGGTGGCTAGAAACAATGGAGAAGAGATACTGGAAAAGCAAATTACAAAGGAACAATGGCAGGACATCTGTTTTAGACCCTAGGCAGACTTCAGAGAACATTTCTTCAGACAGACAGCAAATTCTAGAGGTATAATGAAAAAGCGGGGTAACTGGGAACATAAAAAAATAGATTTAAAAAATTCCATACAAAGTACTTTGTCAGAAATGTTGGGTGGCCAAATGGCTGTTAACTATGCAAATGATTGTTTTGAGCTGAAGACACGGGATCTGAATTGCCTATACACAGTAAGGCCTTACTAAGTTTAATGCTATTGGCTGCCAAAAAGCAAATACTAGAATATGGAAATCAAAATCTTGACCAACTCTAACTGAAGTACTGTATATTTGAAAGGAGATAAACTAGAGGTGGGATCTTTAGAAACAGGAAGAAGCAAATTACACAGAAATAAATGGAATATGCGGGAACAACACACACACAATAATGGTCAGGAGTCGTCATTAGATTTAAAGAAAGGCAGGAATTGAGCAATTTATGTACTGTTGTAGTGAGACCCACGGTAGTGGTGCAGCTGTAGGGTCGTCGCCTCACAGCAAGATGTTGTCCCTTTCGATTCTCAGCTAGAGCGTCTTTTGTGTGGATGCATGCGTGAATGGGCGTGCCTTCGTTGAAGGTTGTGCGTCAGGGCAGGTAACTCAGCATGTACAAATCCACTACCAAACATTAGTGGACTGGAGTTCCGCTGTGGCGACCCCTGACCGGGATAAGCCGAAAGACACAACAACAACAACATGTACTGTTGTAGTGAATAATTCTCAGTAGGAAAACATAAATGGAATGTATAATGCATGAATATGACAGATGTTAATATGGTCTGTATTATTTGATATTAATGTATGTGTGTGTGTGTGTGTGTGTGTGTGTGTGTGTGTGTGTGTGTGTCTCTCTTCAGTGATAATTTAATAAAGGAGTTTAAAAATGTGATCCAGTCTGACAAATTAGCACTGTTTTTTAGACTGCTCTTTTTCTGGGACTAGAGCAAAAACAGCCTGGAAGTGAAAATTTGGCCTCTATACCGGAGACATCTACTTTGTTACCTTCTTTAATTAAGAAAAAGCTCCATCAGCAGCTGAGCATATGTTGACAACCTGCAGGGTGCATGGAAAAGAAAATGCCGCTAACTTTTCTTGAAATGTTTTTACTCTAACTTCAGCTACTATTAGTAATGTCCATCTGTCGGTGAGTGTTTATTGCCAAATAGTTTGATACGACTAAAAACTGTCAACCATAAGTATTTTGGATGTAGAAAGGGGGAGGTCCTGCATGAACCCACTTAGATGACTTCCACTAGCATTTCCCATTTCCTCCAGAGCCTGACACTGCTGGAAAATACTGTTTCTGGGTAGGAAGTTGCTGGACAGGTGTAACCTTTCCATAAATTGGTCTTTTGCCGCTAGGATAATTTCAGTGAAACAGAGGAACTGTAATAGTGTACATTTTCTTACATGACTACCTTGTCTTTCCTTTCTTTTTAAATCAACTGTAAAACAGTTAGCTGGCTGACCAAACAGCATGTCCTGGGTGAAGGAGCATCTTAAAGGTGGCATCTGGCATTCTCAGGATAAGCCTCAGGCCTACATCAGATGCATATTCTCATCAAAACTCCTGATATGGCTGACACTTGTGAGATATCTACAGCAGCGAATCAATAACACCTTAATGAGGTTACCAGTATCAATTCCCCAAAACATTTTGCTAAATCAGTGAATGACTGCATATACTGAAAGTTGATAGCAATGACAGACTGAAATACCACAACCACATCACAAATAGTAGCAGAAAAAAAACAGATAAAAAACAACACCAAAGTGTTTTGGCAAGGGGGCAACCACTCTTGCACATCCACTGATACTTGTACATACCTACAATGAGACCATGCAAGCACAAAAAAGGGACCGAGCTGGTATCAACTATGTCTACTACTCATTTGCTTGGAAAATCTGTATTTCAGCCAGTTAAATGTAAACAGCTGTTCAACGAATGGAACTTTTGATGACTAGCAGTACTGGATACATGGTACCAATTACGAGCAGGAACCAGTCAGTAAAGATCTCTTGACCAGTTCTATGCAATATGCCCTATACCACTGCATCATATGCACATTTATGAATGGGGTCCCCAAACACATCAGCTGTGGCACTGAACTTCTCTAAATCTGTTTAACATCATAATCCATTATTGTCTGCAAAGTCTCATGTATTTAACACAAGATGTTCTAAGTAATCATGTCAGCCATCTCATTTACAGCTCTTATGGATAAGTTAAAGGAAAGAGATAATTTTTAGACATCTCTGTCCAGCAACTTTAAACTCTCTATCATATGATAAAGTTAACAGTTTGATTGACTTTCTAGCCTGAAATGAGAAGGGGGTGAGACATGTTGGAAGGGCCTGGCTTATACTTTTATAATGATTTTGCCTTTCTCTTGTTATCCTCTGAGGTTAGCCTGCCCTTTTGAAAGCTGTTGTCTGGGTCTTTTGGTCCTGACTACTGGCTTTCATCCCATCTGAACTATCTGGAACACAGGAAGGTCATCCATTTCAATTAAGGGAGTTTCACCTTTTTCGTATATCTTTCTGTAAGACAGAAGAAGTCATCTGTTGGCCAGTTTAACTCTAATGTCTTCATTGGGAACCAGAAGAATGAGAAGGCACCAGTTCATTGTCTATGTCTGGATATGGTAAGCAATACATTTTCCTGTGTGGAAATCTTAGTCTTCCTTACAGTATGATGGAAAAAGGCTTCATTTCCAGTTTCTTTTGCCTTTGGGAACTTTTCTGAAACAGCAGAAGGTTAACATTTTTCTAAGTGGAAAGTAGATGTATGCTAGTCTGAGGAGTGAGGGGTGATCATCACTGTAAACAAAGATTTGCAAGGAAAAATTTTGGATGAACATTTGGATTTTTGTGAACTTAGATGGCAGCTTAGATTAGATGATCCTAACAGCCCTGGTTTAAATGATACATGTTCAGTTAAATTCTGTTTTGAAGCTGAAACATTATAATGGAGTTTAATTAGGAATGTAATTAGAAAACTGAAACTTTATTCTTACTGGTTGGGAATGGTCACCCGAATCTTGTGTGTTTTTATTTAAATAGAAGTTTAAGTATTGCTTATTAGTTCTGATGAAGTTCTTTGTTGAAAGAAAGTATTTAACTTATTAAAGTCACTCTTCTTCCATCTGGAGTAGTAGTTTTGTTTATTGTTTTATTTTTGGTTCTTGGTTTATCATTATGGCTTCTGGTGGAAGTCCTAAGGTGAACAACATCAATTTTGATGGTGTCTTCCTGGATGCAGTGAGACATTTGACACTCCTTTTCAGCAAATTACCCAGCAGTTTTCTTTGCTTTTAACCCACCAAGTTGGTCAATTACTTCAGAAAAATGGCTTGGGTTTGTTTAACAATATTCTTGGGTTACCATTAGCACAACCTACTGTGGAGTCTGTTTGACATCCCTCTAGTACACCTTCAGTTTCTCTGGTCTCTGATCGGAAAATTAATAAATTTGATTTTAACATGAAAGATACTCAGCCTGGCTCTGTAGAGGAGAAGGGTAGGACACTGAATGAGTCAATTTGGCTACTTGATAAACGTTTGTTTAAATATAAGAAGTTGCAACTTGAAAATAGCTATCTGGGTTGTAACACTGAGAAACAGCAAGTTCAGAATGGATTACGGCTTTGGCGTTTCCCTAACGGTGCATCTCATAGTCTGGAAACCCTGCTTGAGCTACATGTAATTTTTGATACAGCAGGGACTGACATTATGAAATTAATGATTAAATTTAACAGCCTTGAAATGGAAGCACTTACAAAACAGCTTGAAGCGCTAGACAGAGTTATTCGCAATGATCTTAACTTTGAGCATTATGAGATTAATTTTTTGAATGTTTTTAGTGGGATAGAAAAAGCTTGGAAAAGTATTTTTATTTGCAAATCCCAAAAACTTGAGAGAGATGCCAAGGATTATATAAAAGGGAATGCCTACCCGAAGCCTCCTGGTCCCCTAGGCAATCGTAACTCTCTGACTAATCAAAATGAATCTAGGGGAAGGGAGCACATGACTTCATCCAAGATTATAGATAAGGAAACAACATTTAGGACAGCAACAAACAGGAGGTCCAAGTGTATTATGAATTACCAGTGACAACGGTTGAACTCTTGGAACCAAAAGAACACCAATAATATTCATCTTGCATCTGAAGCAGGGAGCAAGGCCAAAAACGACGCATTAGAAAAACATTCAGTGGGCTTAATGGTTAGTCATGAAATGAGTGAACAGGACCATTCTTGTCTTAAAATTGTTCAAAATGTAACAAATGATTTTAAGGTACTTAATTATTCTAATCATTATAGTTGAACATGACAATGCATTATCAAAGGGGTTAAAGTCTGTGCCAGCTAGGAGGGCAGATTTAGTTAACTCATTATTAGATTTAAAACTGTTTTCAAGAAAGTTAAATTTGGCCCTATGGTTTGGTGATCTTCACAAACCTGTTTCTGATAAGTTACATAGGCCGAGTATGTTCAACCCCCCCCCCCCCCCCTTGAATTACAACATCGGGTTGAATAAAAAATCTTGTGAAAATGAATTTAGAAGCATTTTGAAGCAAATGTATAGAACCAAACAAAATAATTTAACAAAGTGAAAGAAGCTTATTTTATGAGTTATCTTATGATTTTAATCTTCAGACAAGTGGGGTGGGCTTGTTATGGATCATTCTATCTCAATCAAATGAATGCTTTATTATTAGGAAATGCTTATGAAGAAATTTCACAAAATGAGATTAATATGGCTTACTCTAGAATAGATATGTTGTTATATGGCATGTTATTAGAAGGATCTATTTCTCATAGTGAGTATGACTTTATAATTAATGAAAAACCTGCCATTGCAAGTATATTTGGCATTCCTAAGATCCATAAGAATTTATAAAACCCACCCCTTAGTCCTATAGTAGATTCTACACATTCTGAAACCTTTTTTATAGTGAAATTTATAGATGAATATCTTAAGAAGGGGTTGGGTGTTATTAATCAAACATGTAAGGACTCTTGGCATTTTATAAGGTTGTCAAGGGATGTTGAATTTGACCCTGATGTCATGTTTGTTACATTGGATGTTCATAATCTGTTTTCGGTAATACCGCACAAGGTGCATACAGTATGGTTGGAAGAGAAAATAAGAAAACATACTAAATTTGATAGTGAATATTTTGGTCATCCTTATGGAAGTAGTTCTAAAGAACATTTTTTTTGTGGGGTCAATATTTCAGGCAGACCACAGGGGTGGCCATGGGGGTGGCCTGTGGCCCTATTTTTGCCAATTATGTGATGGCAGAATGGGAGGACTGATATATTTTTTCAAGCCAATTTCATCAGTTTTGTAAACTATATATTTGTTTTTTGGATGATATATTTATTGTGTGGGATGGGTCAGTAGATATATTGCATCAGTTTTTTTACTTATTTGAACAACACAGTTGAATTTTTTGAAGTTTTCTTTAACCTCAGACTATAACTGCATTTCCTTCTTGGATGTTATTTCTAAAGATTATGAAAATTCTAATATTTTTCAGAAAAAGACTTTTTCCAATTCTTATTTGCATTTTACAAGTTGGGACCCTGACTATCAAAAGAAAGCAGTTGTCAAGGGCCAATATGTATGGTTAGCAAGAATGATTTCAGATAAGGATACCTTTTTAAATGAATGTACCTTTTTAAATGAATGTGATGTTTTAACTAGTATGTTTTTAATGAGAGGGCATCCATTTGACTTTGTTAAGAATATTACAGATGAAGTTTGTGTAAAAAGGGATAGAGGTGTTTTTTTTCAGTTTATTATCATATTTGCGAACGTCATTTAGACGAACACAACGATTTCCAACAAATATTGGAAATCAAAACACTGAGCAACCGAAATATCAAACGGAGCATTTCAGCAATGTTGAATATCGACTTTGCTGAAATGCTCACATCTGCCCATAACTAACAATAATGTTTGTAGGGGGGCAAGCCCCCCTGCACCCCCCCCCACTTATATATACAAACTCCGAGATCGCACTACAGTTAGGGTAAGGGTACATTTCCCGATCCCCACTATAGTGCGATCTGCACCTCAATGTTGAAGCTGCTATTACTGGCTGTTCACTCATGTCAGCTTCGACATCGTGGTGATCGAACTCTCAGTTCGAGAACATGATTTTCGCACATATTCGATCATCTAAATGACAATCAAATATGTATTTTTTTCACCTATTTTATCTGGTGACCCAACTGATATAAATTTTAATTTGACAGGATTAGTATTAACGAAAAGTGATAGTTTGTTTATTAGTACTTTTTCTTTAGATAGTGCTGCCCTCAACAGTCGTATCTATAAAAACTGAGCCATGTTTTCTTTGGATCCAGGGTTTAAAGAAAAGTTTGGTGAAAAACCCAGGATAGTGTACAGAAGGGATAAAACATTTAAAAATGATTTAGTCTCATTTTAGGGATGGCCAAAATAATAAAAAGAAGGGGACTTTTAAATGTGCGGCGTGTTCCTAATGCTGCTATGTTAAGGTAGGAGAATGTTTTACTGTAAGGAGAATTAAATAGAAAATCCATGGTTGTTTTTCCTGTGATACAAAAAATGTTATTTATTTAGCTCAGTGTGTTTATTGTTCAGCATTTTATGTGGGTAAAACTTGCAGGAAGTTTAGAAATTGCATAAATGAACATATTTTAGATATTAAAAACAAATAATTAACTAATGCATTGTATAAACATATTGCTGAATTTAGTTTAAATAAGAATAAGTTTCATTTTAATGTTACTGAACAGTTAAAAATTTGGAAGGAAAAATTTTGAATGAACATTTGGATTTTTTTGAACTTAGATGGCAGCTTAGATTAGATACTACTGTCAGCCCTGGTTTAAATAATGCATGTTCAGTTAGTTCTGTTTTGAAGCTGTAACATTATTTTAGAAAACTGAAGCTTTGTTCTTACTAGTAGGGAATGGTCACCTGAATGTTGTGTGTTTTTATTTAAATGGAAGTTTAAATATTTCTTATTAGTTCTGATGAAGTTCTTTATAGAATGAAAGTGCTTAATTTATTAATGTTTTTCACCGTAAGTTTTGGTTGTCCACTCTTCTACAATCTGGAGTAGTAGTTTTGTTTATTGTTTTATTTTTGGTTCTTGGTTTAAAGATATGAAACTGTCTCAAAATGTTCCACAGCACTGTAATGTCTCTCTCTGATTTTGTCAAGTATAAAATAATATCATCTGCAAATAGAGACAGATTTTCTTGACTACCATACCAATTATATTCTTGAATTTCTGGGTCCCTTATTTTCTTTGCTAGTGGTTCTAAATATAATGCAAATAACAAAGGGGAAGGAGGGCACCCCTGCATGGGTCTTCTGCTCAAGCAGAAATTATCAGAGAGGACTCCACCCACTTTAATTTTCACCTTCGACCCCTGATATATCCTCCTAATCAACCTTACATTTTTTTCAGGAAATGCAAATGTTTCTATTGCTCTGCTCATAAAGTCCCAGTTTACTCCGTCAAATGCTTTCTCTGCATCAAGACCCACCACCAACAACTGTATTTTCTTACATCCCCCTTCCCTCTGAATATCAGTGTTCTGTTAATGTTGTCAAATGTTTGCCTCCCCTCCACAAAACCACATTAATCCACACCTATCAATTTTGGCATTCATTTTGAAATTCCTTTAGCCATTACAGACATACACATTTTAGAATCATGGCTTAGTATTGAAATGAGCCAGTGTAAAGCTGCATCTGCTGGATCTTTATCCTCTTTAGGTATCACAGCTACCACAGCCTTCTTTCAGGATGTTGACACTTCTCCTACTCATCTTAAAATACCGTTAAACAAAACTTTCCAGAGCTTTATCAGTTTTTTTCCTTCCTAGCTTCCAAACCTCCACAGGACTACCATCCATTCCTGGGGACTTTCCTGTAGATTGGTTCTACATCACAATTTTTATCTCATCTCCTCATACCCAAACTGTTAGTAATTGAGCCTCATGTATCTTTAACCTTGGCATATTTAATTCTTCCATAAACATTTCCATTTGTATCTTTTCTTGCTTTCCATATTTCTCTGCTTTATACAGACGTTCATAGAATTTCCGAAATATTTCTACTACCTCTACAGGATCTCTTGCCAACTTCCTTGTTATAGGCTACTTAAGCCTGGTGACAGCCCTTTGTACATTCTTTTGTCTGAGTCATCATGCTACAAGTTTTTGTGCTCCACTGTTATAAAAAAAAAAAAAAAAAAAAACAGTTGCTTAACAGCAATCTTTCTAAACTTGTGCATATTATCGAGGTAATCCCTTGTTTTCTGCTTTGCATTCTGCAGTTGATCCTCTTTTTGTTCTATGATATTCCAACTATTCCACCTATTCTGCAATACTTTAATATTTGTCAGTCCTTCTAAATAATTTTTGTTACTTCTTAACCATAGCTCCCTTTCTTTTATTTCCACCTTATTTTTAAACTCCACCTTAATTTTATCCCACTCCCTAGGTATATTTTTAGAAGAAATTCTATCCTAACAGCTCCTGAATAATCTATACTACTCATTTTCAACAGACAGGTGGGAAAAAGTGTCTCATTTTTATTTCATTACCCTGTATTTTTATTTTAGTTATTATTGGTGCATGATATGAAATAGTTACTGGGTGCATATCCAGACCTTCAATTAAATGCTCATGTTCCTGTGAAATGTAAATTCTGTCTAGCTTAGCCCAGTTTTTATATATTGGGGAATAATATGTGAATTCACTACGAACTACTATTATTGAATTCACATCTTCTATGCCACATATTTTTATGAATTTCTTCACAAATCTACCCTCCTTTGTTATACTTTCCCTTCTGGGCCCCCCAGACAAATCTTCATTGTTTCAAATCACATTACAGTCCCCACCTATAAGTAATATTCCTTGCTAAAAACTGATTATTTCTCCCAGAATTTTCTTAAGCTCCATTACAGCAGTTTTATGCGGAATATAAGTACATGCCACTGCATACCTCCTCCCTTACCAGTAGCCCCTTAGCACTACAAATCTGCCATTATTATCTTTTTTACCCTCTTCTATCACTATCGGAGTTCCTCCTGCAATTAGTATAAGTACTCTTCTGTTTCTTTGTCCCAGGTATTCCTATGTAGAACTATTCACAGCAACTCTCTACAAGCATGTTAACAGCTGCATAGAGGCAGCTGTACCCACCAGGAAGAAGTACAAAACTAACTCAAAAAACAAGCCACTCTGGTTAAATCAGAAAATCAATAGGCAGTATAAAAGGAGGAAGAAAACCATGGCAAAAATTAAGAGGTGCAGCACCCAGCAGGATAAAAGCACTCTCATCAAACTAAATAAACAGCTCAAAGGACAAATAAAGTCTATCAAAGCCATATCTGAGGTAGGTTTGGCCTCCCAGGCCAAGGACAACCACAAAGCATTCTTTAGCTATGTCAGCAACCTCAAAGGCAACACACAATTGTGTGCAGAGCTCATTATAAATGGAGCCACCTATAATGAGCTAGAAGACACAGCAGACCTCCTGGCTGAGCTCCAACTTTACCCCTCTCTCCCCCTCAAATATCCCTCAGGAAATAGTATGATATGTAACACCCCCTACTATCACTAGGAAACAGGTCCTTAATGCTTCTTCTAAGACCAAGAACACTGCATCAATGGGCCTAGACAATATTGCCGGATGCCTTCTAAACAGCATGAAACATAACCTATCTGAGCCTCTGGAATTACTATTTAACTGCAGCCTTCAAAGAGGCTTCGTGCAAGGCAACAGTCATCCCTCTGCACAAAGGTGGGTCATCTACATACCCTGGAAACTACAGAACCACAAGTCTCACTAGTCTTATATGTAAAGCCATAGAAAGAATTATAATGGAGATGATCAGCAGATATATAGCAAAACTCCAGACACTGGACCCAACCCAGTTTGGTTTCGTCAAGGGAAGATCATCCCTACTTAACCTGGTGGACTTCTTTGAGAAGGTCACCAAAGCAATGGATGAGGACAAAATTGATCACACAACCTACCTTGACCTGGCCAAGGCATTTTACACAATACCCTACTCGTTTTTTTTTTTTTGTTGACAAACTCAAGAGGTTAGGTACAAACCCATATGTCACCCAGTGGATAGCCAACTGGCTCACAGACAGGACCCAGGAAGTTAGAATTGGGGAGCCCACCTCTACAAAGAGGGCAGTCACAAGTGGAATCCCTCAAGGATTCCAAGGATCAGTCCTTGGACCATTCTTTTTTGGCATTTACTTCTCAGAAGTCAAGGCCAATGTCAGTGGCCTCTGGCTGACTAAGTTTGCTGATGATTGCAAATTAGGAGCTGTCCCTGAATCTCACACTGACACAAATGTTCTCCAGAAGGGGCCGACACAGACAAACAACTGGTGTCAGAGCCATGGACTAAAACTAAATGCCAAGAAATACATAATAGTATCCTATTGGAAATCATCCATCCCTAGTAACTATCATATTGACAACACACCCCTTAGAGTTGACCCAGTAGTTAGGGACTTGGGGCACACACAGATTGTAATCTAGCCTTTGACCATCATGTATCTACAACGGTGAGGAAATAATTTTATATTACACAACTTATAAACAAAGGTATGGCATCTAAGTCTAAGGAAGTCATTGTTCCACTGTACTGGGCATTCATCAGACCTATCATTGAATGCAAAGCCCCCTTTGGTATGTACCTAACCATGTATATCCAACAACTGGAACGTCCACAGAGGTTCCTCACTAAAAGATTGCAGGGCATAAGTAAAATGCCCTATGCGGACTGCCTCAAGGCCCTATCTCTGTATTCTATCTCCTACAGGCTTTTGAAGGGAGATCTATGCCTGGTACACAGGACATTGTCAGACCTTACTCTGATGGACCTCCTACATATCCACAAAACACACATCACCAGAATTATCTGTTCTAAAGATTTAAATCTTGCCTGTAAGATAAACAGGTCTTGCTTGAGAGATAGGTATGTATCCCAGAGACTACTGCGTCTATGGAACAGGCTCCCCATCCGTGTGAAGCAGAGTTCTTCCCTAACTTAATTCAAGTGCATCTTGGACAATTGGATGGGAAACTGGAAATTCATCCCTGGTTTGGCACCTATGTCTCTAACGGACAGAGTTAACCTGTAAATGGTTCATCTCCCAAACCCCTGCTTACACTTATCAAGGGTATCAGAACTTGTCAGAGATTTGGGATACATGGCTAGGCTTAAAGGCCCCTGTGGTTGTTAGCCTAGTAAACACCTATGAACCTAAGAATCTATGAATAGCTATCCTGAAAACCTTTCTTTATCAAATTCACATGTTCAATTCTTTTTAAGCGTTTCTCCTGTAACATAGCTATTTGCACTCTACATTTTTAATACAGTTCACTACTCTTTCTTTTTCATATATCTGTGAGACCATTGACATTTAAAGATATTACAAAAAGCATCATTGCATTAAAAAGTTATTATTGCCACATTTTATGTATAACACCTTTTTTGTTAAATGTCTACTTTCAGCTTTTGTGTTATATGCATACATTGTTTGACAGGTTGAACTTTTATACAGTTGTTTCTTGTCATATCCTTTTGAGCCCATGTCACATCTTACAAAAAAAGAGTTAAGTACTTACCATAACTTGGCATCTGTGCTATCCAGTGTCATTATTCACCACAGATGGGTCTAGGATATGAACTCGGATCCGAGACTGCAACTTCTCAGACAGATCCAGAGCTCAAGCTCCTCCCCATCCCATAATTACTTGCTACCTTCTAACCCTCAGATCAAGTTTGCTAAATTAGCTGAAATGCAGAAACATCTGTAAGGGAAGCCATAAACTTCTCACCAAATGCAAGCCACTTCAGCCACACCAGACTCCCCAGAAGGAAGGGGGAAGGAGGCCAGGAATGTGATGAATAATGACAGTGGATAGCACAGATGCCAAGTTATGGTAAGTAAATAATGCCATCTGTGTCATTATTCTTTACAGATGGGTCAGAGTCCCCAGCTACTATGTACCATGAGTGGCCTCAAGGAAGGATATGCCGGTGCATGGAGGAACCAAAGGAAGTCCTGTTCCTAGATACCAAGTCCAATTTGTAATACGAAATGAAAGTACGTGGATTAGACCAAGTCGCAACAGCACAAATCTCATCAAGGGAAAGTCTAGCCAAAAAGGCCAATGACGTAAAAAAGGACCTACATAGAGTGGGCCTTAACTGGCCTGGATAGTTCTAAATGCCAGCTGGAATAAATGAAGAAAATACAACCAGCCCACCTAGAAATAGTCACTTTGGAAACTGCCTGGACCTTTCTGTTCTGGGAGAAAGCCGCAAAGAGTTGGTCCAACTTTCTAAACTCATCAGTCCTTTTTAAATAAAAACACAGTTGCCTGTGGGCATCTAAACAATGCAAGACATATTCTCCTTTATTAGAGTAATTAGGGAAGAGGACCAGTAGTTGAATCACCTGAGATTAGCTTCAAAGGCCACGTTAGGGAGAAAGAAAGGATTTGTTCTTAGAGACACCCTGTCCTTATGACAGATCATGAATGGGGGCTTAATACACAGAGCCTGAAGTTCTGAGACCATCTTGGCAGAAGTAACAGCTATGAAAAAGGCCATCTTCCAGGAAAGGAATTTAATATCACATGAACTAGCAGGTTCAAAAGGCGTTTGCATCAGGGACTGCAGCAACAAAGTCAAATCCCATGGCGGTTCATAGATTAGTACTAAGCTAACTGTCCTTGTGGACCACTTTAAGCCTAGCCAAATAGCCCTTGTGAGAATCAAACCCTGCACCTTTTGTTTGTAAGGTAAGCACCTCAACCATTATGCCATCCTCCCACCCTGGATGGATCCTTAATAGGAGGTCTGAGAAGAAAAACTCCTTTCAGAAAGGCTTTGCACAATATGGAAGAAAAGGTACACTCATCATTGATATGGAAATTAAAGATGGCAGCCAATTGGAGCTTAATGGTAGAAAAACTCGCCCCATCCTGAAAAAGGGAAGATAAGAAGAGCAAAATATCAAGAACAGGGACTGAAAAGAGATCTAGATTCCATTGTCTGTCCCAAGTGGAAAACCTTTTCCACTTACTGGAATGCACCTTCTTTGCAGACGGCTTTTGAGAAGGACAAGTAATACTTCTCTCCGGTGAAGAAAGCCTGGACTGTGAAAGGATTACTGCAACTGGAGAAACCATGCGGTTAGACAAAGGGTCCAGAAATTGGGAAGTGGACGCCCCCAGGGATGAGAAATGAGATCCGGAATGGGATCTACTATCCAAGGTAAATACTGCAGATGAAATCTTAGGAAAGAGAACCATGTCTGACGAGGCCAGAAAGGGGAAATGAGGATGACAGAGCTCTTCAGGCGACAAGCTTTCTGTAAGACTTTGGGTATTAGGGGAATAGGAGAGTAAGCATAGAGGAAACCCGGTGGCCAGTCATGAACAAGAGCGTCCCTGGGTGACTCCCTGATGGGGAAATCAGGACAAAGTAATTGCTGCATTTGTGGTTGACTGGGGAAGCAAAAGGTTGCAGCATGGTTGACTCCAGTGGCTAAAGACTTGCCTTGTCTCTGATGGATTCACGGACCACTCGTGAGGACTCAAGATGGACCTGCTGTGTTTGTCGGGAACTCCCGGGTATATGAGTTGCAAGAAGAAAGCACCTGGAAGGCATCACCCATTCCCACACTCTCATGGCCTCTCTTCACAGAGGATAACACCATGTTCCCCCTTGCTTGCTGATGCACCAGACAACTGCCATGTTGTCCGTCTGAATTGCTATGGTCCCCAGAGGGAGACATTTCTGAAAGGGTGCAATGTTAGAAAGACTGCTCTCATCTCCAGGATGTTTATGTGCAATTTGGTCTCTATAGTGGACCACGAGCCTTGAACCATCCTGCCCTGAAAATAACCCCCCCACCGCAACAGGGAGGCATGTGGTCATGGCCTTGGGCAGGGGGAGACAAAATGGCTTGCCTAGAAAAAGGTCCTAAGACTGAAGCCACCAAGCAAGATGATTCCTGCATACCTGTGTCAACTTTATGGTCATAAACATGGGCTGAGACAGAACGGACCACTGGACTGCCAGGGTCCATTGGAAAACTCGCATATGATACCCAGCGAGAAGCACCAATTTAATGGCAGTCACCTTAGAGCCTAGCATTTTGAGAATCAAATGAGCAGGTGGGGATGCTACACTCAACAAAAAGAGTGACTTGACACTGAATCAGCTGGACCCTGTGGGTAGGCAGTGCTGCAGTCTCTGATACCGTGTCCAGCAGGACTCCGATGAATTCCAGAATTTGGCTCAAACTAGACTGGACTTGGCCGGGTTCACTGTGATACCTAAATGCTGGAAAAGACTGAAGACATACCTGGTCGCCAGTGTTAGTTGATGCCTTGTGGAAACCATGAGAAGCCAATCGTCCAGGTAAAGAAAAAGCTAGAAACCTTACAGCCATTGATGAGCTGCCACCACTGCCATACATTTCGTAAATGCCCGGGGGGACTGTGGTAAGTCCAAAGGGCAGCGCTCTGAACTGATAGTGATTGGCCCCTAAACAAAAATGGAAGTGTCTCCTGGAGTGTCTGTCAATCTTTATATGATAGTATGCATCATTGAGATCCACTGAGCACATCCAAATGTCTTTGTACAAGAGAGGCATGATCGACTGTACAGTGACCATCCGGAACTTGGACTTCGTGACAGAAAGGTTTAGCTCACTGAGGTCCAGAATTGGACCAGGTCCCCCCAGTCTTTTTTGGCACCAAAAAGAAGAGACAGTAAGTTCTGGACCCTCGTTGTCCTGTTGGGATCTTTTGAATGGCTCTTTTTTGAAGGAGGTCTTGCACCTTAAGATAGGCCAACTCCTTTTGGCGGGGTGGTATGGCTGGAAGAAATTTCTGAATTGGACGGGGCTGGAAGAATGGAATGGAGAAACCCCTGGAAATATTTTTTAGCACCCACTGATCAGAGGTGAGACTCATCCAGGCTAGTGGGTGTAGGGAGAGACGATCCCCGACTGTCTCCAGGGCAGGAAAGCTGGGCAGTGCATCAGGATCCCTGGAAGGGCTTCCCCGAGAAAGGCTCTCAGGAGCCCTGATTTTGCAGGCCCCTCTGCCCCTACGGCAGTGTCTACCCTTGGATCCTCTGCCCTGGCCTATGGAAGAGGATTCCTGGGGAGTGTCCTGAAAGGAAAACTGAGTCCTCTGGAACCAAAGCTTCTTACTTCTTCTCTGGGGAGTAGAAAACTTGATTCCTACTGTGGCTAGAGTCTTGCCTTCCTGCTCATTGAGGGTTAACGTTTCCTTTACAGATCATCCAAACAAACTGGAACTATCAAAGGGGGTGTTAGTAAAGAATGCTTTAAAGGGTTCTGCAAACCCGCAAAGGTGAAGCCAGGCATGCCGCCTAATAGCGAGGCCAGTGCCTGCTGCTCGAGCAGTGGCCTCCACAGTACTAGAAATCAGCCTCATCGAAGCACTGGCTAAAGATGTGAGAGTGGACATCCTTGGAGAGACTAGCTTGAGGCTCTCTGAAGGCAACAACTCTGACAGGGAAGTGGTAAGCTCCAAAACCAAATCTCTCTGAAGCCGGGTAAAGTAGACAAAGTAATTAGCTGCTCTCAGCTCAAAAGTAGCTGAGGCAAATGCACGCTTTAAAAAATGGTCAATCGCCCAGGACTCCCTGTTCAGGGGATGGACCAAGGAGCTTTGCTCAGCTAGCTTCTTCTTGGTAGCAGCGGCCACCACAATGTTATTGACAGGGACCCCTTTGCTCCAAAAAGACCTAGCCTTAGGAGGACTGAGAAACTTATCTGCTTTCTTGGGTACAGTTTCCACTGTGTCCGGCTCCTTCTAAGCTCTGCTGGCAATAAGGTCCACAAGCTTGTCTGGGGGGGACCGAGGTAGAAGATGGGTCCGTCCCAAATGCCTTCAGAAACATGGACTCCTCTGAAGATGGGGATGGGGAAGACCATCCGTCTCTCAGTTTGAGAACTTCCAGATTCTCCCCAAAGGAAACTTCCTCAGGCGGAAGTCTGGAAGACCTGTCTCCCTCCTCAAAATCTGTGTCTTCAGTGAGGGACCCTCTGGGGGAGTTCAAGTACCTTCTCTTACACGTTCTCTTCCAAGGGGGTCCTCCGTGCTGGGCTTAGAGGACGACTCAGAAGACATGGGTACCCCAAGTGGGACAGTGCCCATCTGAAGGTGCTCGCAGGAGGGCTGACCCTGGTTGGATGATGAGGCCTCAGCACCCAATCCCGAGAAGGGCTGGGGAGGACCTTGAGAAAAAGTAGAGGTAACTGTCAAACTGGAGAAGGTCCCCTCTACCACCCAGAAGGCAGATCGACTGGACAAAGCCCCCCCATCCCCTGTAACTGGGGCCACCTGGGAAGGGAGAAGGTATCCAGATGCAGCACTGAAGCCACCGGATAATATCGATCCACAGCTGTCCAGTGCCAAAACCTCAAGGGAAAGGAGTGGTCCGAAAAGTCTGGATCCTAACCCACCCCCAGGGAACCTGCAGCAACCCCTCGGAGACAAGGCCCACTCTGTTCTAAGGGCTGCAGAACAGAGCCAGCCAGGAACCCTGACGGTGTCAAGAAAGGGGGGATACCCTACACTGTTGGCCTCTCACTACAAATCTCCTGGTCCCGACATTCCAAAACCTGTTGGATTGAAGTGGAAAGTGGACACCTGTGGATGGGGAGGGTCCCCTAGCAGCACCACTTGGGACGGCAGCAAGCCCAACTCAATTTGGACTTTGTGGAAACTCCTCGTCATCCTATCCATGTCCAAAGGAAGGAGACTTCTGGATGATCTGTATAAAGGTGAAGAGTCCTCAGAACTTGCTGGAAACCTGACCTTGGATCCTGAAGTTTTATGGCCTTGAGAAGGTGATCTGCTCCAATAACTCTGATCCGACCTCCTGGTGGACCCAGAATGGGAACCCTCTATAACAATAGGATCCTACAGTACTGTTGGATCCGACAACCTTAGAGGATCTGAAGGCTTGGGAGCCATACCAGAGAGATCCAACAAACTGGTCGGATCAGATGACAGCTTGATTCTGTTCGGATCTGAAGGCCTCCAATCTGATGAGGCCTTGGTTCCGAGAGTCTGATCTGAAGCTCTAGGAATGGCAGACTTTGGATCTGAAGCTGAAGAGGCTGGGCTGGAATCTGAGGATCTGTGATCCAAGAGCCTTGTCTTTTTAGGAACTGAAGAAGACTACACCCCAAAAAAAGGAGGATGTCTCTTTTTCAGCTCCTGTGAGAGGCTGAAAGGGATGTCTGAAGGCAGAGGACCACCCTGCACCAAGTCCTTGAGGAGAATCTTGTTATGATGCTTTACCAGGGCCCTGGGGATGAATGGAGAACAAATGTCGCATTCAGCCTCCAGGTGCACTGACCCTAAACAGTAGAGACACTCCTCAAGCGAGTTGGAGTAGGGCATCTTCTGACCACACGAGAAGCACCTCTTAAAGCTTGCAGGCTTATCAGACATCCTGTCCAACTACAAAACACACACACACACACACACACACACACACACACACACACACACACACACAAAACAGATGAAGAAAAGTTTTTTTTTTTTTTTAATTTTAAGAGAAAAGGATCACATTAAGAAAAAAGGCATGAAGCGCCAAGCACTAGAAGGTTCTTACAGGAAGGGGAGGAATTAAATTAACTAAAGGCTGTTAAAGATGGTAAAGATACCCCAAGAAGGAAAGGAGCCAAGAAAAAGCACTTACCTTACAATTCCCTGCACTTGAGCCTGGACCACATCTGGAGCGATTCAGAGGCAAACAAACCTGAGGGTTAGAAGGTAGCAAGGGATTATGGGAAGGGGAGGAGCCTGAGCTCTGGATCTGACTGAGAAGTTGCTAGCTCTGATCTGAGGTCGGATCCCAGACCTATCTGTGAGGAATAATGACATGGATAGTATCAGATCTTTTTGTTTTACTGAAAGCCCTTAGACAAAAAAAAAACACCCAATACCCCCCTAAAACCTATTAACCTAATACTAACACACAAGACTATGTACTACATCTTTAAATACTGAAGTTTTACTCTCTTAATAAGAACAAAAGTTCCAAACTGACAGCCGCACTCACAAACTTGAGTTAAACTAAAAGAAAGGTTAAACATGCTAAAACGCATGGTGCAGCCTGTGCTTATACATGCTAAGTTGCATGGTGCAGCCTGTGCTTATACAAAGTGCTAATTGGTTTTGTCTTTTCTTTATAGCTCTTCCAGCTGGGAAAACCCCTGATTGATTTCAGAGAACATGCAAATTTCTCTTCTCAGTTTTTTTCTTCAGCAAATCACTCTCGACCAGACAGTATCCAGTTTCTCTTTATCAGTCTCCATGGAGACATGAAAACCAGGCAGCCAGTTACTCTTTATCAGATTGTTTCCATGGAAACAAATACCAGCTGCAAAATTGCTACTGAGCATATAGGTATTCGCTAGAAAAAAGTCTCATAATATTCAACATTCTTTTTCATTTACTTGCTTACTCATAAAACTTGTTACTAAAATCAGTACAAGGTCCTTAATCCAATTATTTCCGCAAGCAAGAATGAGAAAAAGCACATTGTTTTTTTCTTTTGTCATGCTGTTTTAACCAGGCTTTTTTTCAATGCATTGCCTACATTTCTTAAAATCGAACAATGAGTGAGAGAGAGAGATGGGAGAAAGAAAAGGGGAAAAAACACAGCACCTGTTTACAATCCCCATTACACTTAAAAATAAATAAGAAAACTTTACTTTACAGCAAGCAAAGAAAACCATACACCACAAAAATAGTGCAAGTGAGAAAAAATGTCTTTACTTACAGCTAACTTTCTCCCTCATCTTCCCTTCCCCAAAAGCATTTTTCAACAGTTACTAGTTTTATTACTGTTCATCTCCATCTCCCAAATCCTGTCTCTATGTCATTTCCAACATACCCTTGGTTTTACTAGTCAACTGTCTTGCTCCCTTCCTTCAATCCAACATTTTCTGTTGAAACATTGGAAAATGTTTCATTGGCACAATCTCTATGTGGTCTTTATTATCAGAAGAACAAGAAGCAGAATCTCCTTTTGTTTTACAGCTCACTTTTTGTTGGACACATATTTGTATTTCTTCCTTAGCATGTACTTCATCAAAAAATGACTTTGTTTCTCCCTGGAAAAATATTTTGAAGACAGCTGAGTACAGCAGTTTGAATCTCATGCCCGCTTCTCGACACTCCCTGAATAATGGAATAAATTTACTCTTCTGCCTGGTGGGCAATGAATAAATAGTCATTCTCCATAAACACTCTGCTGTCTCCCACTTTTAGAACGTTGTCCTTCTTCCACAGTTTTATCAGAATCAGCTCATTTTGCTGGTAAGATTGCATTTTTACTATTAAATATCCAGGCTGTTTTCACATAGCTAGGTTTGGAGCATACACACAATGTGCCCTTTCAATTAACAATTCTTGTTGTGGAATACCAGTCCAGTTGCTTATTTGTGCTTTTATAAAATTAATACAGTCTGTTCCTTTCAGCTTCTCGGTACAGCAGAAAATCTCAGGTTTTCCCCAGGTGCACTGTCCTTTGATTCTATTATTTTTTGAAACATCTCTGCTTGTGCAATCTCATATTCAGCCATTCTTCTCTTCATTTCGACCTCTGAAATTTGCAGTTATTTTCACATTATCTGAGCTGCTTCTATTTTTTCCTGCCTTTTATTATTTAAGTTGATATACTCCATCAGTAGTTCATAGGTGTGTACTAGGCTAATGGCTCTGAAGCCTTTACAAGCCTAGCCCATAGAAGTCCCCTGTCATCATGCCGCCCGACGTTAGTTACCAGTGCTTCTATCAAGTACAGCCACTGGAGGGATCCCCGGGGTGAACTTTCTATTTCCCATCCACTCATCAAGATTTTTCTTCAACAGGCCAGTGAGGTGTTCTGCTTGATGTGTATGGGAAGTTTATTCCAGGGCATGGGCAGTCTCTGGGTTATGAACCTGTCCCTCCAACATGTTCTGTTGAGTGTGGTAATGAGGTTGAGGTCTCTGGAGCGTGTGGTGCGGAGGGATTGTGATTTCTTTAGATGCAGCATTTCTAACAGAGCTGGATCAGACATGGCTTTGTAAGTCAAGCAGAGATCACCTCTTAGTGGACGATATGAGACAGAGAATAGCTGGAGTTTATTGAATCTGTCCATGTAGAACATGTGTTTAAAGCCTAGTATCCTCTTTGTGAGGTACTTTTGTGGCCTCTCTATCTGTTGCAGGTGTCTAGTGAGGAACATGCAGAATGGGGCATTATACTCAATGACTAGTCTAATGAGGGAAGTGTAGAGAGAGATAATGACATCATTCTTCCTGGATGCAAAACCCTTGGTAATGAGATGTGCCACATAGAAGGACTTTCTGACTACAGTGGCAATGTGGTGGCCGAAGGAGAGGTTGCTGTCAACTTGTGCCCCCAGATCTCTTAGGGTCTATATTACAACATCAAACTCACAGGAGTCCGAACATTGTAATATCGAACCCATATGTTCGAAATGTGAAAATAGCAAAGCCACGGAACACTGATTTTTTTTCCCAGGGAAAAAAAATGGTGGGCCGTTTCTGCTGCTTTGCTATTTCCTCCACTGTGGTGTGATCTCGGAGTTGGTATATTTAAGTAGGGGGGATGTGGGGGGCACAGCCCCCCACATTGGGGGGTGTGGGGGCGAAGCCCACCATATTAAAGTTTAAAGTGTATGTGTTTTTTTTGTACCAGAACAGTGATTTTTCCCCTGGGAAAAAAATTGCTGTTCTGTGTTTTCGTACTTTTTGGGTTTTGAACTTCCTGGTTCGATATTACATTGTTCGAGCTCTTGTGAGTTTGACTATGTAATATAGACCCGATCTCTTATAACTCCTTCAGTGTTTAGTGGGCTCCCATCAATGTGGCTATTAGTGGGGACTGAATTTTTCCCAAAGGGGATGACGAAGAAGGGGAACGTTTAGCATTAAAACAGTTGAAGGAACTTTCTTCAGTGGAGATTCATTCCTGTGACAAAGGGGAAAGTACAGTTGTGTTAGATAAAAGTCAATACTTGAAGAACATGACTGAGTTATGTGATTAAGAGACTTATGTGCATTTAAGTAGGAGACAAGTTTATTTATTTTATTTTTTTAACATTTGTTGACCGGTAAAGTCCGACTAGGCTCCACAAAGCCTATTTTCAGTGGAGGGCCGGGGAGTAACGCTCCAGTCGCATGTCTTTAGAACGTGGGAGGAAACCGGAGTACCCGAAGGAAACCCACGCAAACACAGGGAGAACATGCAAACTCCACACAGAAGGCACCCCAGCTGAGAATTGAACAAGAGAGCCTCTTGCTGTGAGGCGACGATGTTAACCATTGCACCACTGTGGCGCCCTGAGAGAGTATTATGGAAAGTCTTTTTCTGTTTGATATGTTTATGACCAATGTGATTAATGAGGAACTTTTTAAGTAATTTTCAGTAGAACATCCACTTATACCAGTTTTATATGGTCTGCCTAAAGTGCATAAAAATGCTAATAACCCCCCTATGCGGCCCATTGTATCTAGTAGAGGCTGGGCTACAGAGCCAATCTCCATTTATGTTGAGAAGATGCTGCGCCCCACTGTCAACTTAATGGACACTGTCTTAAGAGATGCAAAGAATTTTTTGAGTGAGTTGTTCCCAGTTGTCAATGAAGTACAAGATAGGACAGATTTGTTTTTTCTAACTTTAGATGTTAGTTATCTCTTCACAGTTACCCCCAATGACTGGGGAATAGAGAATATTAGAACTCTGTTATTAAATAAAGCAGTTTTAGATAGCAAGGCTGTCGATTTAATTTGTAGTTTATTAGAATTAATATTAGTGAACAATGTGTTCATCTTTAATGATAATCTACAGAAGGTTGGCATAGCGATGGGCATAACTTGTGCTAATAGCTATGCCAACCTATCTTTAGCGCAGTGGGAACAAGAGAGAGTCATTAAGAATAATGACTTTCGGAGATATATTTTGACTTATAAAAGGTTCGTGGACGATATGTTTGTTTTATGGCAAGGACCAATAGAAGAGATAGAACGGTTTGTAGATTATTTACACACCACTATAACGTTCTTAAGATTTAGCTATAATTATTCTCGTGAAGCTATTGACTATTTAGATGTCAAAATAACTAAGAGTCTAGTGCATGAGGTTGACCTTGACACATAAGAAGCAATGCAAGAAGAATGTTTTATTATACAAAGGGAGTATGCACCCCTGACATGTGTATAGGAATGTTATTAAAGGACAAGCTTTGCGAAGGATGAGGTTACACAATACTGATGAGGACATGAAGACAGCATTGGATGAGTTAAGGAATGAGTTTATGTACAGAGGGTATAATGGAAAAGAAGCTGATGCCCAGACAGCTGAAGCTTTGAGTGAATGGGGTACTAGGGGACTCCCTTATTTCTCAGACAGACCCAATTCTCACAGTGAGATAGATAGACAAAGCAGTAGTGAAGTCACTAGGTTGACACATACCTCTCAAGTGTACCTCATTACAAGGAACATACCTCATTTGGGGTCTTAAAAAGTTCATGTTCCTCGAAGTTCCACATTGAAAGAGTCTGTGACACATTCAGTGTTAGGAACTTTTTTAAGTGAAATCCATGATAAATAGAAATTAATCATATTAATTCATTAAAGGATCTTCTTTATAAGTAAAACCAGCATATTTTAACCATCCTATGACCTTCCTAGTTGAAGATATTATTAAGCCATTAGTATGTTTTCCACATTATGAAGGCGAGCGTTCCTTATTTTGGAGATGGAAGGTTGAGAGCTATGGGTTGACATTCACTTATAGTAGTAATATTAATAAGATTTGTGAAATTGTGAACAGGAATTGGGGGATACTGAATACAAATGAGAAAGTCAGACAGATGATAGGAGCTAGACCACAATATGGTTTTAGAAATAGCAGGTCCTTGAGCAGACAACTGTGTTATAAGAGTGCTAGCAAGGGTTATACACCCCAGTCACAAAGAGAGGGTACTTTCTCTTGTAGACGTTGTAAAGCCTGTAGATACATCCACTCTGGTAACTATTTTGAGCACCCACATTAGGGTTTTGTTGTGGAGACATCACTATACGCTGATTGCGATACAAATGATCTAATTTATTTTTCATATTGCGTTGAATGTTATGTTTATTATATAGGTAAGACCAATAGGAGTTTCAGAGAATGCATCTTAGAACATGTCGGTGATATAAGGAATAGGAGAACTAAGAGTGCCTTGGCACATCATTTAACAGAGAAAGGTAATGAACACAGTTTTAAATTTCGATTGTTGGAAGTGATGGGTAAGAATATGAGAGAAGGTGACATTTAGACTTTCACTGAAGAGAGGGAACAGCAATGGATTACACTCCTGAAAGCTGATAAGTTTTTCCAGGCATTAATGAACCAGTCTCCCTGAAACCCCACCTGAAGCTACACCCTTTGAAGCATTGAGTATGTTGTTTTATGCTGCATTTTTTTGTATAATTTTTTTTAAATATGTTTTTAATGATTTTTGGATACATTTTGAATTTTGTGAGGTGTAGACTTACTGAGGTTAAGATTTATTTGTTGTTGTTGTTGTTGTGTCTTTTGGCTTTTCCTAGTTAGGGGTCGCCACAGCGGAACTCCGGTCCGCTAATGATTGGCAGCAGATTTTTATGTGCCGAGTTGCCAGCCCTGACACACAACCTTCAACTAAGGTACGCCCATTCACGAATGTCTCCACACAGAAGACGCTTTAGCTGAGAATCGAACAGGACAACGTCTTACTGTGAGGTGACAATGCTACCGCAGCACCACCACTGCAGTCAAGGTTAAGATTTATTTAATATATAAAAAGTTTTTACAATGTTTGTAAGCATCATTACCAATAGGGTTTTATACTAGGTTCACTGTGTTTTTAAATGATGATTGATGTCTTAATCAGTTCTTTTTTCTGACTGGCTTCATTGCTTTTAAATACAGATGGTTTGACCGTCATGATTTAGGTCTGAAGAAGCTACCTGGCAGGTAGCAAAAATGCTTACCTTTTGTGCCTGTTTTATTGTTTTGTAGCCTTTTATGTCTATTTATTAAAGTTTCGCTTACTTCACTGTGTTGTGCACCTAGCGTTTTCTCAGTTTTTCTCTTTGGTGCCTGTCGGTGCACTTTACCAACCACAAGAAACTTTGTTTCAAAGATATGCAATGACTTTTATAAATCATTTGGTGAGCATGAAGCATCCTTCTTGTTTTCCTGTCTAATTTATCCAACGTGTTTTGGGACCAGTCAATCACTCCAAAAGTGCAAGTAAGGACAGGAACAGCAAATTGGTTTATAGCTTGAATTGTGTTCTTAGGTATCAATGCTGTTTTCAAGATTAATTTAAGTCTTCTAAAGTATTTCTTACTAAGTTTTATTCTCATTTGTTCATGTTTTATTGTTGATCCTTCATCAATTCCCAAATATGTATACACTCCCTCTTGCTCAGGTTCTTTCATATCACATTCCTGTCCCAAACTGATGTTTTCTTGGTAGTGCAGTTTTCCTGCTTTGAAGGCTGCTTTTGCACATTTATCAAGTCCAAATGACATTTTTATATAATCTGAAAAAATTTTGACAACTCGCAGTTGTGCTTTCAGTTCCTCATCTGATGAGCTTTAGAGTTTTAAGTCATCAACAAAAAGAAGATGAGAAGTCTTTATACTTTGTTGTTTTCTATGAGCAAAATTATAGTCATAGGCTAAGCTGTTAAGTAGACAGCTTAATGGGTTAAGGGCAAGGCAGTCACCCTGGAATACTCCCCTTTGAATTTTTATCCCTGGAATAATTTATTTATTTTACATTTGTTTACCGGAAAATTCCAACTGGACACAGGTCCATTTTTAGCAGAGGCCCAGGGAGAAAAGCTCCATATAAAAATGACATAGATTAATAAGTAGACATCAACACGTTATACAACATAGATATCTGGTAATACCTAATGGATGGCATAAGATAACATACAGCAAAAAACATGATGAGGAACATTGGCATACATTGTCATATGTAGGTAGTCACAATATAATACTTTTCTTACAAGGTACATATGATATTTAATAAAAATAATGAATATATCATACATGTGTGTCGATGTAGGTATAAAAAACACACTAAGAAGAGTATTTGCACTATGGGGTACATTGAGATTAGGTGTAAATGGGAATACGTGGTTCAGTAGTGTTTAGCCTGGGGAATCACAGGATAATAATACAAAATAATAATTTGGCCTTTATCATGACTTAATTGCATAGTGGTCTGCCAATGTTTCATGGTCACTATAATGAAGTCGATCAGTGTAAGGTATATCTTAAACATTTTTAAGTACTCTTTCATCTATGAACGTGGGATACTATCAAATACTTTTTTGTAGTCAATCCATGCCATACTTAGAGTCTTCCTCTTTTTACAGTTCTCCACTATGACTTTGTTTAGCAACAAATGATTCTTTGTTCCATATGACTTTCTTTTACTGCCCTTTTGTTCTATTGCCATAATTCATTTTTCTTCTAAATGACTATAAACTCTGCCGGCATCAATTCAAGTGTATAGTTTATACACCGTCGGAAGGCAAATTATTGTTCTACAATTTTTAGCGTAGCTTGCAGGTTTCACTCTTAGGTAGAAGCATAGGTTTCCCTGTTGTTAGCCAGGTTGGTATCTGTTCGGGGTGTGCATATAAATAATTCTTACTCATGGCTAAATCTTCATGCAAAGATGTTAATACCTTTAACCAGAAGTCAGGTACTGCATTTATGTCTGAGGTTTTCCAATAAGAGGCTTTTTTTTAACTTTGTCTCATTTCATATCGTGTATCTTTAAACTTCTTATTCTTTCTTTTATTTCTTCTATCCATTTAGTATCTTTGTTATGTTGCATGGGATCTTCATAAATACCTCTCCAAAATGTATCTATTTCTTCTTTTTCTGGTGGTCTTTCAATTCCTTTTGCCTTGTTTCCCAATTCTCTATAGAACTTTTTGGGGGGGGGGCATCAATAAATTGCTTATTTTGTACTTTTCCTTATATTTATCTGTATATCTTCTATGTTTTTATGTATGTGCTGAGATTTTAGTTTATTTGTGATAGTGTATGATAGATCCTTATCTGTTCTAATACTGTGCATTGCTTTTATCACGTCTATCTTTCTAAGCATTTTTGTTCATCTGTTCCCTCCTCTATACTCTTCAAAAACAGTGAAACTTCTTGTCTTAATTGCTTTATAGTTTTCTCTTTTCAATACTTCAATTTCTCCCCTACCCTCACTACCATGTGTTCTTCTGGTAGAACTTTATCAGTTATTAATTTAGCTACACAATAATATATCCTGTTTAATTCTGTTATATCGCATGGATCTTTTGTTGATCTGTTCCCTCCTCTATACTCTTCAAACAGTGAAACTTCGTCTTAATTGCTTTATAGTTTTCTCTTTTCAATACTTCGATTTCTCCCCTACCCTCACTACCATGTGTTCTTGTGGTAGAACTTTATCAGTTATTAATTTAGCTACACAATAATATATCCTGTTTAATTCTGTTACATCGCATGGATCTCTATAAACAGTCCTAATTACTATATTCGTTTTATCAAACTTCTTACTTTTTGGGTTTTACTGACCTTCAGCAGTCTATTTCTTTCATTAATATTAATATGTCTATTTATCTCTATTAAATCAAACAACTCTTCTCTTAGCTCATTTTCTTCTAAACTAAGGGCACATTTTTGTTTTGCCTTTCCTATGGACATTCTATAGAAAGTTCTATAGCATCTTCTTGTGGCACATTGCATTCTTCAATTTCATCCTGTGCCATCCACTACTCTGTCATATAGGAACTCACTGGCCTACCACTCCTCAACATTGACTGTGTCAGAGTTTCCACAGTTTCCTTCCCTTGCTGTCCAACTACAAGTGAACATTTACACTGGTTTACTGTGGAAGGCTCCAAAATATCGTCATATAGCACCTGACCAACTGCTTCCTGTTCCACTGGTTTCCCCTTAATTTGGAGGTCTACTGATCTGTCTTGTTGTGGTGCTTTCTGAATTAGATTTTCTACACTGAATCCTTCACTTTGCAGGTACTCCATTACCTCAGTTTCTATTTCTTTAACATCTCCATTACTAATCTCCTTTTCTACTTTTCCTCTTGGTCTTCTTATTTTTTGTATTATAACGTTTTCAATGTCCATATTCCTTTGCCTGTATTCTCTTCAAATATCTTTGGTGCAGCTCTTTTTGTACTGATTAGTTTTGCTTTCTCCATTGCATAGATATTACACCATATTAAATCTCTTTTTTTCCCCATGTCCATATTTCTTCTTCAGATGCCTCCTGATCTTCCTGTTTCTCCTTACTTTGGGAACTCAATCCATCATGCTGTGATGTAATCTGTGTTTGACCTTCTGCACCAAATCATTCGCTTCACAAGCACTCCATAACTTTAACTTCTATTTTTTTAATTTCAACTTTACTAATCTTCTTTTCTACATTCCCTCTTTGCGATATTATTTTTTATTGTGAAATTTTCCATATTGGGATGCCTTTGCCTGTATTTCTCTTTGAATATCTTTGGGGCTGCCTTCATTATAAAGATTAATTTGTCTTTGATAAATACTGCACCATACCAAATCTCTCTCGCTTTCCGATGTACATATTTCTTTTTTATACTTTTCAAAAATCTCTAGGTTTTGTTGTTTATATTTTTGCACTTCCTCAGATGCTTCTTTTTTCAAACAGATCAAAGATTCTTGGTCTATATACTGTTTTGCACAAGTCTGTTATATTACTGAAAATACATTTTTATTTGAAGCTTCTGACAGTTTTTCTTGTGGAAGTATTTTTCTTTCCTCTAATTTCTCTCAATCTTTTTGTATATCTTGTGTCAGGAAATTCTAGGCCTTTTGCATAACAGTAACAATAAACAAGTTCTTTCTTATCCTCAATAGTCCACTCTATCGTCTTATGACTCTTCTTTGGCCTATCAGTTTTTGTGATTTTTGTGGACTGTTACTTGCTTCTACAAAAGGAGGGCCATCCTCTCCCTGGCCTGGCATGGCCCCATTGTAGGAATGTTTCCAAATTTTGAGGAATCTACACGGTCATTTTTTCCAGTTGGAGCACCAGTGCGCCTAACAGGATTGGGCACTTTTTTTAATCTGGGTCTTGTGTACCCAGCTACCTTTTTTAATTTTTAACCTACTTCTGTCCATGATATATGCAATATAAATACAATCTACATATCAGTGTCGTCTTGGTGAGATTTTGTGAAAAAACAGGGTCCACCTCATGAAGGTACTCACCAAGACTGAAGGATGAATTCAATTTCAGCAATACTACTCTCCTTTGCTTGCTGACTTAACATCTCTCTATTTGGACCCTTTCTTCATGTCTTTTGGGTTTCTAATACCATGATGGGAATGGACCCCATTCCTAAGTCAAAGTACGATTAAAGTTCATGAGATTAGTACTGTGTCAGTCTTTGATGTCAGCCAGTAGTGCTCTTCAAAGCACCCGCAATGTGCCCAGTAATGACTCCTCATGCAATTCGTAGGGTGTTACATGGATTGATAACATATCTAAATACAACTGTAGATTCTTTTTTAGAAGACCCGTTGCTCCTACTACTATTGGAACTGTCTGGGTATCTTTCTTCCACATTGCTCTCGTTTCTGCCTGTAGAGCCTGATATTTTATGACTTTGTCTCTCTCTGTACGCAAGACACTGTAGTCACTGGCAGTGGCGAATTCAATGATCAATGCCACTCTTGTCTTCTTTTTCTTGGACCACTATATCCGGTTTTCTGGAATTTATCTTTTGAATTGTTGGCAATGCATGATCCCATGTGACATAGACTTTTTCATTTTCTATGATGCTTTGTGGCTCAGGTTTCCAATGTTTTTCAGCCACTTCAATACCATAATGTTTGCACAATCTCCAGTGCAACAGTCTTGCCACATTATTATGCCTTTCAGTATACAATCATTCTGCCATTATGTCGCAACCAGCAACAAGGTGTGCAACTGTTTCCCATTCATTTTTACAAAACCTACATTTGTCTGTTTCTACCACATGTTCAATACACTTTATAAACCAATGTGCCATGGTGGTGCAGCGGTAGCGTTGTTGCCTCACAGCAAGAGGTTCTCCTGTTCAATTCTTGGCTGGAGCGCCTTCTGTGTGGAGTCTGCATGTCATCCCCGTGGTCAAGTGGCGTTCAAAAGACATGCGTAGAATGGAAGTGCCTTTGTTGAAGGTTGGGTGTCGAGCTGGCACCTCGGCACCGTAAAAATCTACTGCCAATCATTATCGGACAGGAGTTCCGCTGTGGCGACCCCTAACCGGGAAAAAGCCGAAAAAAGAACAACAACGTAGCCCACTATCTTGGGCTGCCAGTATTGACCTTTCCTCTCTTGGTTTGAATTCACCTCTCCTTAACCATTCCAGTGTTCATTCCTGATCAACATGAGGTTCTTCCAGAACTTTTCCATACTTGCGACTATATTTATACTTTTTCCACATTTCTTGCCTTCTCATCTGATCTTTCACTTTATATTCTTTTTTTTTATTTTTTGGCACATTCATTTGCTGCCTGATTTTTATCCACTTGTGGTTTGATTTCCATTCCTGCTTGATGCCAATATGCTTCTGCTAAATTAAGCAGAGAAGTCATCTTAGATTTATTCTCATGTTTCAAAACTGAGTCCCACGATTGCAGATCTATACGTATAATCAATTTTAAGGAGGCCCATCCCTCCTTCAGAACGAGGAATATATAATCTTGGTATGCAGTGATTTTTATAAATCATTTGGTCAGCATGAAGTGTCCGTTCCGCGGTGGTGCAGCAGTAGCGTTGCCTCACAGCAAGAGGTTCTCCCATTCGATTCTCAGCTTGGGTTGGGAGTGCCTTCTGTGTGGAGTCTGCATGTCCTTCCCGTGGTCGAGTGGGCCTTCGAAAGACATGTGTTGAATGGGCGTGCCTTCGTTGAAGGCTGGGCGTCGGGCTGGCAACTCGACACCATAAAAAACAGCTGCCAATCATTAGCGGACCAGAGTTCCGCTGTGGCGACCCCTAACCGGGAAAAGCCGAAAGACAAACAACAACAACATTTGGTGAGCATGAAGCATCCTTCTTGTTTTCCTATCTAATCTATCCAACACGATTTGGGGCCAGTCAATCACTCCAAAACTGTAAGTTAGGACAGGAACAGCAGATTGGTTTATAGCTTGAATTTTGTTCCTAGATGTCAGTGCTGTTTTTAGGATTAATTTAAGTCTTCTGAAATATTCCTTACTAAGTTTTATTCGCATTTGTTCATGTTTTATTGTTGATCCTTCATCAATTCCAAAATATTTATACACTCCTTCCTGCTCCAGTTCTTTTACATCACATTCTTGTTCCAAACTGATGTTTTCTTGACGTTCCTGACGTTCTTCACCCTAGTGATGCAGTTAATGGAATTAAGAGATAATTAACGGTTACGTCATTTAAAAACTCTCTGGTGTAAGTTACATATTAGAGTGATTTTCTGCTTCCATGCAGTCCAATCACCGTAGCAGTAAAAGTTGTGCAAAGATAAAGAAAAACTATTCTCATCTTTTCAAATCAATACAGCTGCATGTCTTACTGGTTGTGTTATCACACAAGTAATATTTTCTCTGTTCAGCTTGTCATCCATCCTAAGTTCAAATCGTTGGGCATGAAGAGCTGGAGGTTGGCATAATGGTTAAGGTGTTTGCCTCACACACACACAGGGTAGAGCATTTGATTCTCACCTTTAACGGAAACTGGCAAGACTTAAAAACAGACAGATGCACAAACCAGGTACAAAAACACAAAACTAAAAGCCAAAAATAACCCCAAATCCAGGAGCCGGCAGGACTGGGCTGTTCACAGTAATACAGTCAAAGGCACAGTCCAAAAACAGTCTCTAAGAGTTCCAAAGATGGTTGAACACCAAACACACTTTATTCGGCTATAATAACAAGCACTTTCGTCTCTGTCAGTTCAGAGGCTTTATCAAGATAAAACACAGCACAGGGGCATCAAATATATACACCCACCCCAATTAACAAATCATGCAAGATAATCACATCAATTAGTCCCACAAAAATCTTATACCCCATCTAAAAAATAATTATTATTTTAAAAGTTTTTTGCATCATCACTGCAAAACATGCATAAGAAAAAGTCCATCAGTCAGGCCTCCTAATAAGGCAAGCCCGATGGTATATAATAATAAACACACACAAGATAAATGTTAATTAGTTAAAAAAGAAGCTAAGAAAAAACTCTTAACAATAAGCAGATGCAGTTTGTCAATCCAAAAAAGTAAAACTGGAATTAAAAAGAAATATAAAAATATTTAAATATATAAAAGCAGTATAAAACCATCAGGCGTCAGATAAGGCAGTTATCTTTCCAGAGCCCTCAGCTTTAAGAAACAGGCTAAAGAAAACATGTCAATCAAGCCTGGCAAGCTTGTTGCATTCAATCTTAACTGCCATAATGCCTCCATTCGTTCCAATTGCAAGGGCCATGGACCACCCCTCGGGTCCCTCCTAAGCATATCAATAATGACAAACTTAAAAGACTGGTCACTGTGATCAATGCAGTGTCTAGCTAAAGCGTTATTTTTATTTTTCAACCTGATGTCCCTCACATGTTCATAAATTCTATTCCTGAGTTTCCTCTCAGTTTTCCCTACATAAAAGCAGGGGCACCCTTGACTGTGCTGAACCAATGTGTTTAAGTCGTGAACCTCCAGAGGTATCAATTGGTACAGTTAGGTGTAGTAATTTGGATGGGGGGACTGAAAGAAACTTTAGGTCAGCCTTTATTACAACTTTTAGCTCTGACAGCCAGCAAATTGTTGATATTTTATTCAAAAACTGGGTCATCCTGTCCTCCTGTAAAGAAATGAAGAAATGTATTAGTAATGCCCCAGTGGCTGTGTATACGAAGGGCAGACGCTTGAAAAATTTACTGGAAAACTACAAGGTGGAACCAGCAAATGGTACTATGAGGAAATGTGGCGCATGTAAACAGTGTGGGTTCATCTTGGAAGGGTCAATGCTAACAGTTAATGGCCAACTTATTAGACTTAAGACGTAGGTTTACTTGCCAGTCTGAGAGGGTGTGTACTGTGCTGTCTGCTTGCAATGTCCCTGCTTCCATGCAGGGAAACCGAGAGGAAACTCAGGAATAGAATTTACGAACATGTGAGGGACATCAGGTTGAAAAATAGAAATAACCACCGAGGGGTGGTCCATGGCCCTTGTAACTGGAACGAATGGAGGCATTATGGCAGTTAAGATTGAATGCAACTAGCTTGCCAGGCTTGAATGACATGATTTCTTTAGCCTGTTTCTTAAAGTTGAGGGCTCTGGAAAGACAACTGCCTTATCTGACACCTGATGGTTTTGTACTGCATTTATATATTTATGTATTTTTATATTTCTTTTTAATTGTATCTTCACTTTTTTTGGATTGACAAAATGCATCTGCTTATTATTAGAGATTTTCTTAGCTGCTTTTTTTAACTAATTAACATTTATCTTCTGTGTGTTTATTATTATATACCATCGGACTTGCCTTATTAGGACTGATGGACTTTTTCTTATGCATGTTTTGCAGTGATGATGTAAAAAACTTTTAAAATAATAATAATTATTTTTTTAGATGGGATATAAATAAGGCTTTTGTGAGACTAATTGTTGTGATTATCTTGCATGATTTGTTAATTGGGGTGGGTGTATATTTTGATGCCTCCTGCACTGTGTTTTATCTTGATAAAGTCTCTGAACTGACAGAGACGAAAGCGTTATTACTTCCGAATAAAGTGTGTTTGGTGTTCAACCATCTTTGGAACTCTTAGTGACTGTTTTTGGATTGTCCCTTTGACTGTATTAATGTGACCAGCCCTGCCCTGCAGGCTCCTGGATTCAGGGTTATTTTTTGGCTTTTAGACTTAAAAATAGCCTGCAAGGGCAGCTAGCTTAATACTTACCTATAAACCTATGATTAGTAACATAGTAAAAGAATATTACTTATCTGTTCTAACAAACTTTCCTCAATGACAATATAAAGGCATACAAACTGCTAAAGTCTGATTTTATACACAAAGGACCAATTCAAACAGGGCGACATTAGGATAAAGATGGATATACAGAAGTGCAGGATGCTGTAGAAGTGAAAACTTACTCTGCAGTCTTCGATTCGGGCTCTCCCCATGTGGTTGCCGACGTGATAAAAATGGAGATGGCCTGGGAAGTGGCAGTGAGGAGCCATCATGTGTCTGAAGTTTGTACCAGTGGGGTTCATCATCTAGCAGCGCTGTCTCCAGTTCTATAAGAATCTGCAAAAATCGTACACAATGCATGATTTTCAGACAGTTAAATATCATACAATATACTTGCCTATAAAATAGTTACCGTAACTGTGCATGCTGAAGACAGGTCCTTGTAATGATAAATGATGTTTGGGCTTTATCAACCTTATATGTCAGCAATCCCAGCCAAAATGTCACCATCTGTACCAAGTCATTGTGAAAACCAATGTAAGTCTTATGACACCACGCTTTCAAACCTTAGTTGGTACATAAAGTCAACATTACTTAGAACGTTCTTCAGTTCTTAAGAGTCCTAAACAGACTATGATGAATCAAACGTTCTATCCTACATGCTGACAGATTTTTTTAAGTAACACATTAATTTCAGACAAAAAGAATTCTATACAGTATTGCAATTCTATCAAAACCAACATCAAACATTTAATAATAAGCTGAATTTCAAGTCAGGACAACAATACACAATTTTAAGACTATCCTCCATTCACATATTCTTGGCTGTGGGTAGAACTAACTTTTTCTATGTTTCTCCTCAAGGCTAGAGAAAAGTACAGTTCATACGTTCAAAGCCAAGTCCAAGGCAATTAGTCTGCAGACCATTACTAGTCTAGCAAAAAAAGACCCTATTCAAAAGGTTCCTGTAGCCTATAGGTTCATATGTTATAGGTTACGGTTGTATAAGCCGCACTTAACCATAACAGTAGATGCTTGAATTCCACACTGCTGCAGTAGCATTTAGGCTACTTTGGTTGTGTCTTGTCCAAAATACAACAATCCAGCCGACTTCCAAAAGCTCCAGCTTCCTTCCACATATCCATTCTGACTGCTGATTGGTAGACACTGGAAAGATAAAATCAGCAATCAGAGTGGATAATCTTCAGGACTTTCATACCTAAAAGTTAAACAGAGTACTCAACCTGAACTAAACAAACAAGAAATAGCCACCAAACTATTTCTCAAAAATAACTACATACAGTAATTAGGAGACAGAGGGTTGGTGCGGCTACTGCAACAGAGAGGAATTTGAAGATCTATTGTTATGGGCCAGTGTAACTTATGCAACTGTACTATGTTCATCATTCCCAATGCTGCAGTAGCCTGTAGGCTATATGGTTTGATAACCAAAGCCTACTCAACTAGGGATGAAGAATGATATGGATCCTGATGCATCAGGATAATTGTAGCAAAGCGAGTCTAAGGTCTAGAGAAAGAATCCAGTTTGTAATACCTGTAAATGTATGTACAAAGGACCATTTAGCTTCCAGCAGAATGCTTCTACAGTCCACTCCTTTCCAATATGTCATAGAAGAAAACAAGGCATTCGTAGAGTGCTCCTTGATACTGCCTGGAACTAGTTTACCATGACGGAAATAACTAAAGACAACAGATGAGAACAACCATAAGAATTTTGACATGGTTGTCATTTCTTAGTCCCAGCATAAAAAAATACATAGCCAATCAGCTTTTCCAAAGGACTTTGTTCTCTCAAGACAGTACCTGGCTGCCTCTGCACATACAGAATATGTAGAATCCTTTCTCCCTGGTTCAGAGGGTCAGGATAGAACACTGGGACACTTACAACCTGATTCAAAGTAAACTCTAAAACAACCTTGGGCATGAATGAAGAATTTGTACTTAATGACATTCCATCCCTATACAAGACCAGATCATGCAACTCAGATACTCTTCTTGCAAATATGGGTGCAATGAGATTAATAGTTTCCATGTAATGAACCTTAAATCTGTCTGATGTGCTTGCTCAAATGGAGATGGTCTCAGGCGTAACAATCTTTCAGAAACTGTTTTATTAAAAAATGGTGAAGAAAATGAAAAATCAGTGGGCAGGCATGTTGAAATAACCAATAAACACAGTTGCTACAATGTATTTACATGACCTATTTGCTGCTTCTACCAGGCCAGTTAGTTTACCTAGTGACTTAACCATTTTAGTTCAACAAATCACCAAGTTTGCTATCCCAAACATTGCACAAAGAAATTCCACTAATTTGGAAAATGTTAACAACTTTTACTCCAACAGCACCGACAATTTGGAGTTATTTTCACAAAGTTCACATGCCAGCATTGAACAAGACAAAAGTCATCCAATTTCTTCTACAAATTCCCTTTCTCGTCTAGAACATTGGTTGAAATTGATTGAAATTACCAAGTTTCAAGTTTGATGAAGTGATTACCACAGATTTTGGAACTCTGTAAACACAGCTGAAGAACTTTGAAGTAAAGTTAACCAAGTATAGAAATATTTAACTCGATAACTTATTTTTGGCAGACTGTGTTAAGAGTTCATCACGTTGAATGGAAGTTTCCAAATGGCTTAAAGGTAAATTTGGTTTTGGACAGTGATGTCCTACAATTACAGGAAAATAATGGCTGTGATTTAATGAAATTATTAATCAAAAAACTATACACAATTGGCTGAACTAGAAAAGGATATTTTTGCATAACTTTTTGTTGTTGTTGTTGTTGTTGTTGTGTCTTTCGACTTTAGGGGTCGCCACAGCGGAACTCCGGTCTGCTAATGATTGGCAGCAGATTTTTATGTGCCGAGTTGCTGGCCCTGATGCACAACCTTCAACGAAGGTACGCCCATTCACGCATGTCTCCACACAGAAGACGCTCTAACTGAGAATCGAACAGGACAACGTCTTACTGTGAGGCGACAACGCTACCGCAGCACCACTAATAAAGTAATATACCACCACACTGACAGAATAAAGGAAACCATCAGGAATTAGCGAAAACCACAGTTTTAATATCACTTTCATCTTCAAAAGACTTCTTCAGAAACCACCAGGAATTAGCGAAAACCACAGTTTAACATCGCTTTCGTTTTCAAAAGACTTCTTCAGAATGAATTCCTTCTGAAGAAGTCTTTTGAAGACGGAAGAGATATTAAACTGTGGTTTTCGATAATTCCTGGTGGTTTCCTTTATTGTTGCGTGGTGGTATATTACTTTATTGGTGTTTGAATTGCTGCTTCATCCTCTGGGACTGTTGGTTTTATTTTTACATAACTGTATAATCAATGATCTTTTATTCCACTGTTATAAAGGTAAAATAGTTATACTTTCAAAAGAATTGACAAACCATGTTCTATTATTAAGGAGCCTATGCAGCATAAATTCATTAGAGACAAAACTAATTATGCTGAGAAGGCAACATATCCATTGCCACCTGAAGTTAAGTACAGTAGCCAATCAGAGACTACACCAGTGCAACTGAATGACAAAACCACGGCAGAGGAAGTCCATATTTTTTGGAGTTGCCTCAACTATGCAGGTCAGAGAGACTAGCAAGCAACCCATGACCCAGTCTGGCAAAAGCACACAAGAAGCAAAGGTCGAGGTTATTGCTGAGGACATAGATGGAAAAACAGCAGATTAACAGTTTAGAAGGATCTTGCTTCTCAAGCTGTGACAGAAGTAATAATTTCCATATTTTCAAATACAGTGATCTTGAATTAATAGTGGGGCACATCAGTCTCTTTAAAAGGGGTTTTACATTTGCGCCCAATTTCAAAACAGACTTGGCTGATGTTTAACTGACTTGAAACTTTGTGTCTGTAAACTTAATTTTGCAATTTTTTTTCTTCCAATGATGGATGCTATTCTCTGAGCATTTGATAGGAAGAAAGCATTTTAAACTTGGCCTCTTATCCAGTTAAAACAGTTTATAAAGAGAATTTTGAACAGCAGATTAGAAAACTGCATAAAAAGAGAAAAAGTCTCTTAAATAATTTGACCACTGAAAAAAGACTGGCCTTAAAGGACCTCGCTGCTAAAAAAGACATTAGAATAATGAAACCAGATAAAGGTGGTGTGGTCATTTTAATGGAAATATTGATTATTCTGGCAAAATGTTGAAAATATTAGGTAACAATTTACATTACATAAAAGTTTCTGAAAAATAAATTAATGTTGCTTATGTCAAAGTAGATTTTTTTATATGATTTATTTATACAAGCCTCTATTACTAAGGATATTTTTTATTTTTTTCTGATTCAAAATTTATTATGCCTTCTGATTTTGTTACACATATGGTTCACAAAAACAGTACTGACTCCTTTCTTGGGTTTAATGCATCGGCGGGGGTTCTAAGAAAGATTCTGTTGCTGTTTATGTGGACAGAAAATAAAATGTTTGCAACACCTTATACATTTTAAGGGATTCTTGGCCGTTTTTCAAAACTTAAAGTTTTGTTTGATAAGAAGGTTACATTTTGTAACACTGGATGTTATTAATCTGTTCACAGTTATAACACATGACATAGGCTGAACAATGATGTCAGGCATTTTTAATGATGACGATAGGTTTGAAAACAGGGATGTTACTTTATTACACGATCATTTAGGAATAGTTTTAAACAATAATTTTACGTTTTTGAAGGCAAATTCTTTCATCGAATGGTGGGCATTGGTATGAGGGCACTATGTGCCCACATTTATGCAAACATGGTTATGGTTTGCTGGGACAAAATATTCTGTTTCCAAATATGCAAGGCATTTTAGTTGATATTATACATTTTGAGTGATATATTTATATTATAGCAAGGCAAACTGGACATGTTTTTTTTTTAATTTTTAAATTTCATCTATCACACAAGTTTTTAAATTTTTATTTCACAACACAGCTCTGAAAAAACTGGATATAACCATGGAAAAGGATATGATTAAAAGTTACTTTCGATCTACCAGTTTTAGTAAGCTTTTTCAAATTCTCATCTTCATTACCACAGCTACCATACTCACCCCATCAGGAAAGCAGCATTGTAAAAATCAAATGATTTAGCCAGAATTATAAACAATGAAGAAACTATGAAAACTGAAATTGGATATCTAAAGGAGATGTTTTTAGTTAGTGGGTTACACCAAAAGATTGCTGGAAGAAATTATGAAGAAATGTTTAAGGGAAGGCAGAAAAAAAGTCCTATATTAGGGAATGCAGACCTTTAAATATTCAAAAGTAAAACCACTAACTTGAGTCAAGAAAAGTAACATGTTATGGTCATACCTTATAATTGTGATGCTCTTAATATAAAATCTATAATTAAGAAAACCTGGGAACAAACTAAGAAATTATTTTAAGAAAAAGGTGGGGGTGAACTCTGAATTGCAGTTAAAAGGTGAAAGAATAATGTTTATTTGAACATGACATCAGAAGCATTAAAAAGATAGTAAAAGGTATATTTTAAAATGTAGGACTTGTAAATATTACAGATATGTATGTATATATATATATATATATATATATATATATATATATATATGTGTGTGTGTGTATGTGTGTATGTGACGGCTCCAGTACATCTGTAATAGGATATGACAAAACATTGACTTGCCCAGGTTATTTTAGCTGCAACACCAAAAGAGTGGCAATTCTGGCCACTTGTTTAGTTTGTCCTGTCTTTTACATAGACAAACTGCAGAAAAAGGGTACTTGACAGGCTATATGAGCAAGGGCATGACATTAAAACTTTTAAATTTAGTAATGCTTTGAACACACACAGTACAGACTGCAAAAATTAATAAAAAGTATTTTTTTACTATTGATAAAGTTGATGAGTTTTTAACATGTGGACCATAGGAAACTACTCTTAAATATAAGGAATTATTCTGTCAGCTGAGGCTGAACACTACAGTGCCAGCTGATATTAATGGCAGTTTGTCAATGTCTAGTGTTTTTACAGACGAGAACAGCTAAATTATAGCATTATCATTTTTATAAATTTTTTTACTTGTGTTTGCGTTTCTGCTGATGGCATCAATAAGTGTTTTTTTGTTTAAATAATTTGTTTAACTGTTGTATGCTACACACTAAAGTCGGATAGCCTTTTCTGATCATTTGTAGTCATTTAAGGCTGTTTTAAGTGTATTTTTTACTGTTTTTGCCTTATCTTTTAAAAAAAAACAAAAAAATTCCTTGTTTCCCGCCTTTCTAAGCTAGTATAGTCCAGTTTTCAGGCTAGTGCTGAATTCAGGGCTGTGATACTAGTTTCTGAGTTGCCCATACCTTACTTGGATAGAAGGAAGTTTCTCTGTTCACCTGTGAGAGAGGGGAGCTTTGAGCAACCTATCTATCCCTGGAGGAGTGGTTCCAGCCCAGAAGTTAGTAGTTTATTGGCCGTTTTGGGATAATTTCTATCTCTTTCATTTCCCTACTATAAAAACCACGTTTGCACGCTTTTGCGCACCGGGCACTGCAGGTTAGCTACAGTTAAATTATTTCCGGATCCGCTAAGTCTCCTCTTCAGTTTTTCCCTTGAAACTAATCTAATTCTCAACCTAAGCACTCAAAAAGCATCTTACAGCCCAGCACTTGCTCAGACCTAATAGCAACACTAATATACCCTGACACTGAGCAGGGCAAGGCTCTTTATTCACTCCTCATCAACCAAGGGCATGACCAAAGTGCAACTTCAGGTGCACTGTCCAGTCCAGCTGGGGAATCTGGGTATCCTGAGGCAATGTTACAACTGCCTCATGTACACAGACAACCCTCTCCTCCTACCACAAAACACTAACATATGCGAGAGATGGAATTATACAGCCAAACTGGAAGCTAAGCTGTCTCCACCCAAGACTGGAACAGACAGTCAAGAGGAGAAGGTTAACACTTGCACCACACCTCCAGCCACACACAGACCTACTAAAACAGCACTGGCAAAAAATACACATAAATACACAAAATCATACTTGGAGGCTCTAAATAAAAACCTTCAAAAGCATCAAAGATCTCCAAAGCAGACACCCAAACAACCTGCACTTCCCTTCACAAACGAGACAACACACAAAACACAAAATCAGTGTGCCACACAATCACAGCCCTTAAGGCGAAATAACATACCTAACACACTAGTACTATGTGACTCTATAGGCAGGCACACTGATGTCCCACTCACTAGCCTGGACAAGCAGAAGGTTACTGTTAGCTGCCTGATGGCAGCCAGAATCCGCCACATAACACAATCACTCAGGTCACTACAGAACAAGTACAAACATGACTCTGTCATTGTTCATGTTGGTGTGAATAACCTGAGACGTACCTCCATGGACTACATGAAAAGAGACATGGAAGAGCTCTCTGATCATGCAGCCCAGGCTGGTATGACCCTGAACCTGAGTAGCATCCTACCCTCACCAAGAATACCACCTCAGTATAAAGAAAAAATGATCAATTTCAACAACTGGCTAAGCTTCTGGTGTCATTCAAAGGGGATCCAGTGTCTGTCAGCCTGAGACGACATGCTCGACAAGCCGCGTTGCTTCGCAAGAGACGGCTTGCACCTGTCATCCCTAGGCTTTCGAATACTGGCCAAGGCTCTTGTGGCCTCCATACTGCCTTTTTTAGGCAAGGCTCAAAAGTCAAACCCACCGCCATAAACAGCACAATTAACAAAAAACTGAGGGTTATGCTACTCAACGTCAGGAGTTTAAAGCTCAAAATGCACGTGGCCAAAGCACTCCTCAGTATGGAGAACGTCGACATCTGTGCAGTAACTGAAACCTGATTCAAGGCTCCGGAGAGCACCCCAGCACTACTGGGATACAACCCATACCACAAGTTTCGGCCACAGAACATGGACCGAAACACAAAAGGAGGGGGTGTATCCATATTCATCAAGGATACCTACACCTCCAGGTTAGTGGTGCAGCATGATACCTCTGAGATCATCCATGTGCAACTAACATTGGGCAAATCTGCATTGCAAATTGTGGCTTGCTACAGATCACCCACCATGACCCAGGACCACCACTCCACCTTTCTGGAGACACTGGAAAATATGAAGGTCCTAACGAACACCCTGCTACTGGGCGATTTCAATTACCCTACCATTAACTGGGAAAACTACTAGAGTACATATTCCCAGGCCCAGCGCTTCCTGAAATTCATCAACTCAAATGCCCTGGATCAGCTGGTAAACTCCCCTACTAGAGGTGAAAAGATATTGGACCTGGTCATCACCAACATGGGCGGCAGGTGTTCCACACCGGAGGTCAACCCGTCATTGTTTAGATCAGACCATAAACTAATCACTCTGGATGTCCACACCCCACCACCACCCCCAACTAAGAAAACCACAGTAAAAAACTTTTCTAAAGCAAACTTCACCTAACTTAAGGCAGAGGTGGTAAGTTTCACAGCCCCCACACTAAAGGATAATGGTTCCCATGATACAGAAACCTTTACAAATGCACTCTATGAGCACCTACAAGGATGCATGGATCGTGCCATCCCTAGCAATAGCAAGACTCACTCCTCTAAGAGAAGGAAACCAGTTTGGTGGACCCCTGCAATAAACAGGCTATACAATAGAAGGAGGAAACTAGTTCAGAAAAAAAGCAAATCCCAAGAAGGAAAGACATCCCTGATCAGTATCCGTAAGAAACTAAGGTCCCTCATGAAATCATCCACGGCTAACTTCGAAAGAAAAATAGCCAAGGATTCAAAAGATAACCACAAAGCCTTCTTTAGCTACGTTAAGAATCTAAGTGGCAACTCGCAGATATGCACTGAACTAGTGCAAAATAGCACAAAATATACTGAACCTACTGATATTGCCAACATCCTGGCAGATAGATTCAGTGCAAACTTCACCCCCCCCCCCCACCTCCAAAAGGGCCCACAGTAATACCGGAAAGGTGTAGTGTCCCAAAAATCACAGATGCACAGATGAAAACAGCCCTTTCAAAAGCCACAAACACAGTGTCAATGGGACCAGATGGTGCCCCAGGCTGCGTCTTGCATGAACTACAGAACGAACTAACCCCCCATCTAAACATGCTGTTCAACCTCAGCCTCTACACAGACTACATGCCCATAGAATGGCGCACAGCAACGGTTATTCCTCTCCACAAAGGAGGGGCCACAACTGACCCTGCTAACTATCACTCCATAAGCCTGAATTGTCTGGTCTGCAAGGCTATGGAGCGCATCATCATGGAACTCATTAACAAAGACATTGGGAACACTTGACCCGACCCAGTTCAGTTTTGTTAAGGGCAGATCATGCCTACTAAACCTGGTTGACTTCTTCGAGACAGTCACCAAGGCCACAGATGAGGGAAAGGTGGTTCACACAGCCTACCTTGACATCGCCAAGGCTTTCGACACCATTCCCCACTCGGGTATTACAGAAAAACTCACTAGCCTGAATATAAACCCCTACGTCACGAGATGGGTTGCCAACTGGCTTACAGACAGAACGCACAATAAGAATAGTGGGCTCCAGGTCTGACTCTAAAGCAGTCACAAGTGGTGTCCCGCAAGGCTTGGTCCTGGGACATCTACTGTTCGGTATATACTTCTCAGAAGTACAGGCAAACACAGGAGGACTATGGCTAACCAAGTTCGCCGATGACTGCAAACTGGGAGCCATAATTGACTATCCAGCTGACACGGACATCCTCCAAAAGGGCCTTACTGAGATGGACACCTGGTGTCAAAGTCATGGTCTCAAGCTAAATGCCAAAAAATGCATAGTCATCCCTTTTGGGAAAAACAAAACACCCACGAATTAGAACATAGGTGGCAGCCCCCTTAATACAGAAGAGGTAATAAAGAGATCTGGGGACTCAGGTAGATAGTAATCGCTTCTTTGACAATCATATTGCCAAAGTAGTTAGGAAATCCTTCTATGCGGCCCATCTCATTACTAAAGGGTTTGCATCTAGAAATAAAGAGGTTATAGTGCCCCTCTACTCGTCACTCATTAGACCCATCATAGAGTACTATGCCCCATTTGGGATGTACCTCACAAGACACTTCCAACAGCTGGAAAGATCACAAAGGTACCTCAACAAGAGGATTACTGGCCTCAAACATATGTGCTATGCAGCCAGACTGAAAAAACTCCGGCTGTACTCAGTGGCATATCGCTTACTCAGAGGTGATCTCTGCCTGACATACAAAGCCATGTCCAACTCAGTATTGATGGACATGCTCCACCTAAAGAAATCCAAGTCACTGCGAGCCACACTCGCTAGTGAGCTAAACCTAGCCACAACAATAAATAGAACATACTGGAGGGATAGATTCCTGTCACAGAGACTCCCCATGCTTTGGAACAAAATTCTAAATAACATCAGGCAGAGCCCCTCACTAACACTCTTCAAGAGCAACCTTGACGAGTGGATGGCTAACAGAAAATACACCCCTGGGATCACTTCATTGGCTCTGCTTGACAGAGGATCAGTTAATTAATCAATGGGGCGGTGAAAGCCGACACACTCTGGCTAGGCTTATAAATGCCCTCGGGCAGATAGCCTAGTACCTACCTATGAACCTATGAATTAATCATTGCACATAATCGGTTGAAAGTTTTTATAAAAGTAGTTTTAGAAAATGCATTTTTGATTCTGATGAAGTCACTGCAAAAGTTTGAGACAAATGTGCTAAATCATATTAAAAAAAATTAAGTTTCATCTGGCTGCTCCAGATTTTTTTTTTTCCTTTTTTGGTTATTAGAAATTCTGAAATGCTACAAGATGTACCTTGACAGAGGAGTACGAAAAGTCAGAGGCTACTGACTCTCACAAATATCTGAGCACCAGTGATACATAAATCCCTAACAGGCTCTGGTTATTAGTTAGGCACCGACTAGAAAATCTCTTCCACTTGCCAATGTAAGATTTCCTAGTAACAGGTTTTCTTGCCTCCTTTAGTAGCTTCAAAGGTATTTGAATTGAATCATCCAGGCAGTTAAAGATGCTTCAGAGTGGAGTGTATCAAAGTTCCATTGTCTTGTATGAGCAGGTCCAGTCTGTGAGGAAGCTTGTGGTAACTGCTCTTGGGCAATTCTATAAGAAGAAAACACTGAAGTGATAGTAAACAAATAACGCCAAGTCAATGCTGTAGATATTTCTACAGCATTGACTTGGCGTTATTTACTATCACTTCAGTGTTTTCTTCTTAGTTGGCGTTTTTTTTTGTGCAATTCTATAAGAAGACTGACCTAAAGTTGTATTGGCCAAAATGGGGTCACCACAATTATTTTTGGAGAGTGCTTCTGAATCTTCAGAACTACATAGCATATCAGTGGAAAGGCCAGAAATGCATAAAGGAACAGTCTTGCCCCTGGGAATGAGAAAAAGAAGTTATGTACCTACCATAACGTTCCATGTTAGTTGTCCATCTCACCTTCCTTCTTGCTGTTTGGGTTTGGAGCTGATCCTCGGCTCCGACTCAGCCTACTTCTATAGCTCGAGAGCTGTTTACTGGCTCGAGGATAAGCCTTATCCCAGAATGCCCAGTGTCAGCTACCCAGATCTCATTTGTGATAGCGCACACTAGACATATAAGATAACCAGTAACCTAAAATCTGATTTACCAAAATAAAAGATCAGAGTAAACTGTCATATAATTACCTGGCATGTGAACCAAGAAAAAGGAAATCAGCCAGTGAAACCATAGTGAACTCCTCTCAATCCTCCAAGAAGGGGGAAGGACGGGGGATGCAAGAAGGAAGGCGAGATGAAGGACAACTAACATGGAACGTTATGGTAGGTACATAACTTCTTTATGTTAAGTTGTCCCACCTCGCCTTCATTCTTGCTGTTTGGGACAGTGTCCCTAGCACCTAAAGACCCCGGGTGGCTCATTGGAATAGACTCTTCAGAACAGTGGAACCAAAGGAAGCCCTGCTCCGGGAGACCACATTCACTTTGTAATGACAGATAAAGGTATGAGGGTTTGCCCAAGTGGCAGCTGCACAAATTGAGTCTATGGGCAATTTAGACTGAAAGGCTATAGAAGTGGCTAATGCACTAGTAGAATGACCTTTTGGTTTTGTTGGTAGATCTTTATGTCTTAAATGATAAAGGCAATGGTGTCAGATAACCATTTGGATAAGGTCACCTTAGAAACTGGAAGGCCTTACTTATTGTGAGTATAGGAGAGAAATAACTGGTCTAACTTTCTTAGCTCTTTAGTCCTGTGGAGGTAAAAACTTAATTGTCTATGCACATCCAGTTGGTGAAGACTGTATTCTGCCTTGTTGCTAGGATTGGGAAAGAAGACGGGGAGATCAATGGATTGATTTAAATTGTTTTCTGAACAGACTTTTGGTATGAAGGATGGGTTGGTTCTCAGAGAAACTCTATCTTTGTGAAACACCATATATGGAGGACGAACACAGAGTGCTTGGAGTTCTGAAACACGTCTAGCTGAGGTAATAGCAATCAGAAAAAGTTTTTAACAAGACAGAAATTTTAAGTGACATGATGCTGCTGGTTCAAAGGGAGGCAGAATTAAAGAAGTCAAAACTAAATTGAGATCCCAAGGAGGAGGTGGATCCCTCACGGGGGGTCTAAGAAGAGATATTCCTCTCATGAAGGCTTTGCAGAGCTTATGAGACATTATGCTAGAATTAAGAATTCCAATATGAAAATTAGATATGGCAGCCAGTTGTACCCTGATGGTAGCAGCAGGCACACCTGACTGAAAAAGCTCTGCTAGAAATTCTAGAATTTGATGGACTGGGGCTGAAAAGGGGTCTATGTTTCTAGATTATGCCCAGTAAGAAAATCTTTTCCATTTGCTAGCACAAGTCTTTCTCGTAGTTGACTTATGGGAGGAAACAATAATATCATGAATTGCTGGGGAGATACTTGGGAGTCTGGCTAATGTAGGAAGTGGAGCAAAGAAGCTGTGAGCTTGAGGGTCTGAAGGGATTGGTGTATCCCGCCTGACTGATGAACCAAAAGATCTGGCACCAGGTCCGGAATCCAAGGCTGGTCTAGGAGGTGGAGGTGCAGGAACGGAAACCATATATGTCGAGGCCAATAGGGGGGCAATGAGGATCATTATGCAACCCAATGATTTTGCTTTCTGTATGAGCCTTGGAATTAGGGGAAATGGGGGAAATGCATAAAGGAGTCCCTGAGGCCAATCGTGGACTAGAGCGTCCCTGGGTGTTTGACCTGGAGGAGGAAGCAGGGAGAAGTAGCTGCTGCATTTGTTGTTGAGGGGAGTGGCAAATAGATCGCAGCAAGGCTGACCCCATTTGCGGAAGATAAGATTCGCAACTTCCTGATTCAGAGACCACTCGTGAGGCATGAGGATAGCCCTGCTGAGCCTATCCGCTATAACGTTGGATTTCCCAGGGATGTGAGTTGCTGTCAGAAAACGTTGGGAGGAAATCGCCCATTGCCATAGTCTGAGGGCTTCTCAACACAAGGGGTAGGACCTGGTCCCGCCCTGCTTGTTGATGTACCACACAACTGACATGTTGTCTGTTTGGATCGCAATAGTCCCGGAAGGAAGAGAATCTTGAAGAGCTTGCAACGCTAAGAGCACCGCTGTCATCTCTAGGACACTGATATGCAGATGGTACTCGTGAGGTTGTCACATGCCTTGGACTGTCCTGCCTAGATAATGCCCCCCCCCGCCATATTAGGGAGGCGTCCATGGTCACTGTGGCTGCCAGAGGGGTTGTATGAAAGGTCTGCCCCGAGTCACCAGTGGGGAGACCATCCACCAAGAGAGGTGTCTTTTGCATGTTTCTGTAATCAGGATCATGTGAGACATGGGTAGTTCCTGGAAGGACCACTGCGTGAAAAGAAGCCACTGAAGGATTCTCATGTGGTAACGCACTAATAGAACAAGAAGAATGGCAGCTGCCATGGAGCCCAGAGCTTGCAGGACATGTCTGACTTGAATCTTTCTGCTCTGCATTAGAAGTGACACTTGTTGGCGAACAGTGAAAACTCTTTCCTGAGGTAACCTTGCAAACATCTCTTTTGTGTTTAATTCTGCTCCTATACATGTAACAGATTGACAAGGCAACAAGGCAGACTTTTTGAAATTTACTGTAATGCCTAGTTGGGTGCAGGTTCATATTGTATAATCCTGTGCCTCTAAGAGTTGATGCCTGGTGGTAGCAGTCAGGAGCCAGTCATCTAGATAGGGAAACACCTGGAATCCTTGATGTCTCAGGTGAGCCGTGACTACTTCCATACATTTGGTGAACACCCTGGGGGCTGTGATGAGACAAAAGGGCAGAGCTCTGAACTGGTAATGACTGGCCCCTACCTGGAATTGAAGAAATCTCATGGAGCGTCTGTCCATTTTGATATGGTAGTACGCATCCTGAAGATCTATAGAGCACATCCAATTGTCCTGACCCAGAAAGGGGAGAATGAAATGCAGTGTTACCATCCGGAACTTTTCTTTTTGTACATACTGGTTCAATCTGCTGAGATCCAGTATTGGTCTCCAGTCCCCTGTCTTTTTTGGTATTAAAAAGAATCTTGAGTAAGTTCCGGATCCTAGTTGGTCTGAGGGGACTTCGCGAATGGCTCTTTTTTCTAGCAGTTTTGAGACTTGTATGACTGCTTGATCCCTTAGATTGGGTGGGACATCTGGGATGGACTTTTTTGACACTAGAGGGGGTTGATGGAAGGGAATTTTGTAACCTCTGGATATAATAAATAGTACCCATCTGTCTCTTGTTATATTTTGGCAGGCTTTTGGGTACAGCGAAAGTCTTTCCCCGACTGCCTCCAGAGGTGAGCAGTCGGGTAACCCGTCAGGGATGCTGGAAGGGTTTGGCAGAGAAAGTTTCTCTGTCACCCTGATTTTGTGGTCCCACTCTGCCAGGAGGGCGGCGTCTGCCATTGTTGTTTCCCCTTCTGTCTCTGGGGGAAAAATCACCACGTGTCAGGCAAGGGTCCCAGGGATTTTCAAAACCACATCTTTCCACCTCTCTGACCTTTGGGATAAGGTCTGTTAGGAATGGAAAAATGGACTCCCATGGCAGAGAGTCTTTCCTTCCTGCTCACACCTGGTAAGCGTGTCTTTCACCTGAGGACCAAACAGCGAGGAGCCATCAAGGGGAGTATTTGTGAAGGATGCATGAAAGGGTTCCAAAATTGACACAGCCACAGCCAAGCATGTCTCCTGAGAGCCACTCCTGTACCTGCGGCTCTGCTCACTCCATCGGCTGCATAGGAAATAAGCCTCATGGAGGAGTTGACTATTGAATTAAGAGTCATAAGCTGGGAAGCTATTTTGGCTGATGCTCCCTCAGCTGTAGGATCTTGTAGGGTATCTCCAAGCTCTTTTAGGAGATCCCTTTGAAGTTGTGTAAATTGAGAGAGATAATTCAGGGATCTCATGGAGAAGGTCGCTGAGGAAAACATTTGCTTCCCATATCTGTCCATCATCCTTGACTCTGTTTGATGGATAGACAGACAACAAAGTTTCTGCTAACTCTTTCTTGCTGGCTGCTGCTACCACCATGGCATCAACTGGCACTTCCACCATGGCATCAACTGGCACACCTTTAGTAAGAAAATTTTGTCCTGGGGAGCTGTTATGAATTTATTTGGTCTCTTCGGAGTACGTTCCACAAAAACCAGAGCTGACCAAGCCTTTCGAGCCACTACAGATATGAGTGGATTGAAAGGCGGAGACACCCAGGAGGTGGATGGTAGGGAACTGAATGCCTTCAGGTATACAGACTCATCCTCAGTAGGGGCTGGGAAGACCAGCTACCCCTCTGCCTAAGCATTTCAAGGATGTCCGAAAAGGAAACATCTTCTCAGGGGGGCCTGGGGGTCCCTTCCGATTCATCCAGGTCTGTATCTGAGGTGACAGACTCAGGGGAGACTAGGTGCTTCCTCTTGCACTTCTTCTTCCGGGGAGGCTCCACTGAGTGATCAGTGGAAGCCCAGGAAGAAGAGGGATCACCCAATGGCGTGTTCTGGGGCATAGGTTCCCTATGCTTCTGGGTCGGAGGAGGAGCAGAGGTTGGCATAGGCACCACGAGGGATGGAGCAGATGGGGCTGATAGTAGGGCTGTTTCAGGGGACAGCACACTCCGCATGACCTCGAAGGCACCCCGACCCCAAGGCAAAGAAAGCTCTAGCTCCGAAGAGATGGGAGTCCTTCTCCGTGTTGAGGGTGATGGCTCCAAGGCTGATGTGGGAGCTGAGCTCACCTGCGCCAAAGCTCTGAGAGGGAAAGTGGGGTCGGACAAGGGTCCGATGCCACTTCCCCCCAAGGAGCCGACAAGAGAGCTTTGGCACCCAGATCCCTTGATGGACAGAACAATCGAGGTAATCGGAGCCGATGTCAGAACCGAAGAGGAGGTGATCGGCACGGTCAGTTCTACTATCAGCGTGTCCATAGTCTCCAGCTCCGAACTAAGTGTAGTCGGAGGAGGAATGGAGATAGAGGCAGATGGAGCAGCAATCTGCTGAGGTGGGCTGGAAAGTAATTTCGCAAGGGCCTGTGACTTAAGAAACCTGCTGACTACTCTCTCCATGTCCTGATCCGATAACCTAGAGGATCGAGAGGAGTGGGATGAAGAGCGATGACTGCGTTCACTTCCTAGTAAGGGTGACTGTGGCACCGAGCGGATCGGCTCCAATGAAGGAGATTTTGCTCACTTGTGGCTCCAAGACAGCTCCGAGGTAGCAGCTGGAGCCGAGGGAGGAGTTGTCTTGTCGATGCTAGTCATCATCAACAAACTTGGTTGTTCAAGCCCAAGAGTTGGTTCCGAAGATGGAGCCGACAGCTTGACAGACTTAGAGGATTTCACTGGCTGAGAACCTTTAGCTGGGGAATCCTGTGGTTTCAATAATCCTCGAAGGATTAATTTGTTTTTGCACTCCTGCAGGACCTTTGGAATAAATGCATGACAGATACAGCAGGAGTCCTGCAGGTGCACAGCCCCTAAGCAATAAACACAGCTAGTGTGCCCATCTGTCAGAGACATTTTCTGATAGCATGAGTCACACTTTTTGAAGCCACAAACTTTGGCCTCTTTGGACATCTTTCAACAACTAAATTAAAGAAGCAGTCTTATCTTTTTTTTTTTTTTTTTACAAATAAAGAAAAAAGGAGAGCCTCTAACTTAAATGGCTGTCCTAAGGGGGGGGGGGCTCTCTAATTTAAATGAGTTCAGGGGAAACAGAAAGGCCTGCGAGTATGGAGTGGCATTGAACAAAGCACAACACACAAGAAAAGGCGATAAGGGGATACAAAGTACTATAAAGACAAAAACTAGTAAATTTGAAGAATAAACAACAATAATAACAGAAAAAAACTATACTAAGCCTGAGCCAGTAATGAAGCAACCTTGCAGCTGAAGCGGCAAATGAGATCTGGGTAGCTGACACTGGACATTCTGGGATAAGGGTTAGCCTCGAGCCAGTAAACAGCTCTCAAGCTATAGAAGTAGGCTAAGTCGGAGCTGAGGATCAGCTCCGAACCCAAACAGCAAGAACGAAGGCGATATGGGACAACTTAACATGCATCTGTTTTCCAGGCTTGCTTGCAAGGAGTCCTGAAGCAGAATTTGTTTGGTCATCTGTTTTGAAAGGAGACAAACAGATTTACTTGAGGTGTTACCCACAACTGGATCAATTCCTTGAAGAACCCCTCATTCAATTTCCATTTATGAGGGACTGTAGTACTTTGCCTGCCTCTGTGTTTTGCTCTGATGGGATGTTACTTGCTTCAAGGGTTAAAAAGTGCTGAAGAGCTAACTCCCAAGCAATCATTGCCATCCAGCATACAGGTTACAACCTTCTTGATAATGAAGACCTTTGAGGGTGGCGGCTCTAAAAGAAGCACTGGCTCTGCAAATGAAGTCCAAGTCCAGCTTATAGTATTCAATGAATGTATGAGAGAAAGACTGCTTTACAAATGTCATTCTAGGTAAGAGCTGTTGAAGCCACAACAGCTCTAGTGGAATGAGTCCTGGGCTTAGAAGGACAAGGATATGCTATGGAGAATGCAGATGAAGGAAATACAGTCCGACAACAACCTTGACAATGAAATCTTAGATACTTTCTTACTCAACTTGTTCTGAGCAAAGGACACAAACAACTATTTATTTTTCCTGAAGGGTGTTGTTCTGTGGAGGTAAAAATCGAACTGCCTCTGTGCATCTAATGTATAAAGAGTGTATTCCAACTTATTTTGGTTGTTAAGGAATATGGATGTGTTGTGAAATCTTGGTCTCAGAAGCCAATTTTGGAACAAAGGAGGGATTGGTCCTCAAGGTAAGCCTATAATTGTGAAACACACTGTAGGAAGAAATGAAGGATACAGCATGAAGTTCTGAAATCCTTTTGCTTGAAGTGATAGCTACTAGGAAAATGAGTTTTCCAGGAGAGAAACTAACTCCACATTTGCTGCTGACTGAAATGGGACTTTGGGCAGGATTTCCAAAATTAAATTCAAATCCCACGGTGGTATATGATCCTTGATATGCAGCTGCAACAGGAACGTGCCTTTAAGAAAGGCTTTCCATAGTCTGTCAGAAGCCAACAAAGTATCCTAAAAGCCAATGTGAAAGGATGAAATAGGTGTCAGCTGCACCATGACAGTAGAGAAACTAGAATCAGTGCTAAATAGGGAGGACAAAATGGAGAACATCCCTAATAGGAGCAGAAAAGGGTTCTACATTCTGTGATTCAGCCCATAAGACAAATCTTTTTCCACTTACTGTGACAGACTCTATGGGTAGAGGACTTCTGACAAACTGTGAGGATGTGGACATTTGAAAGAAGAGATGCATCCCATGCCATCACAGGAACTAGAGAAACGAAGCGATCAGCTTCAGGTTTGGAATGAATGGAACAGGGAGATAGGTGTAAAGTAACTCTAGGGGCCAACAATAAAAGAGCATCCCTGGGGGTTGTGAATAATTTGCAGCAGGGGGTGCCTCAGCAACAGAATATCTCCTCAGCAATACCTGGATTCATAGATCACTTGTGAGGCAACAGGAGATTCCTACTTGTTGCAGTTAGAAACCAGTGAGAAGCTATCACCCACTGGTGCACTCTCATGGCCTTACAACAAAGGAGTTCTTCCCTGCTTGTTTATGTACTAGACTACTGTCGTATTGTCAAGTCAGCTCTATATTATATACGTGAACGCACTAAATTGCGAATGCTATATAATCGACCCACTAACACTGAAAAAACAAAATGTCGAACAAACAGATCAGCGATTTTTTCTCCAGGGAATAAAATCACTGATCCATTAAAAAAACAAACAAACAAACAAAAAAAACCCCACAAAATAAAGTGGGGGGCTTCACCCCCCCTGACATAAGGTGCTGTGCCCACCCATACCCCCCTACTTAAATATACCAACTCCAAGATCGCACCACAGTGGAGGAAATGACAAAGTCCCGAAAACGCCCCAGTGATTTTTTTTTTCCCCTAGGAAAAATCAATCGCTGTTTCATGCTTTCAGGATTTTGCCATTTTAGGTAAGTAGGTTAGATTATGCAGCATTCGCAATTTAGTGCGTTCGCTGACTTAATAGAGATTCGTCAAGTCTGTAAATGTATCACTCCCAGAGGAATATAATACTGTAGTTCCTGTAATACCAAAAGAACTGCCCTCATCTCCTTAACATTTATGTGAAAACAAGCCTCAAAATCTGACCAAAAACCTTGGACCATTCTCCCTTCACAATGACCACCCTCCTCGACAAATGCATCCTTGACTGCAGTTGCTACTGGGGAAGGAACCTGGAAATGTCTGTCTGCAAAGAATAGTGGAGAATGAAGCCACCACTGCAGATGTGTCTTGCATGACTGAATTAACATAAAAAGGTAAGAAACAGGATAAAACTTGTGAGACCATTGTGACTGATGCAATCACTGCATAATTCTCAACTGAAAGCGATCAAACTGCACCATTAATATTGAAGGCACCATGTGACCCAGTACCCTCAAAACTAGTCTCAGCTTATGTCGATCGAACTCCAGAAGATTCTGTACTGCAGTTTTCAAGAATAAAGAATAAAATCTGTCCTGGGGAAGAGAAATCAGGGTTACAGTTATGGCAATTTGACACATCAAAAAGACTAGACACTGAGTGGGAATCAAACTGGATTTTGCCAGACTGAAGGATATGTCTGGGGAAGCACAAAGTTGAAGATCCTCCTTTGAAGAGGCAGCCAGAACCCAGTAGTCCAAGTAAGGGAATATACTGAACCCTAAAAGTTGTAGATGGACTGCTAATACCACCATACACTTGATTAACACTCTGGAGGGCTGAGGTGAGATGCAGAGCTCTGAATTGGTAGTGATAGGCTCCCAAACAGAAAAGAAAACACCTTCTTTATTCCTTCACTACTTTTATGAGAAGGTATGCATCCTGAAACTTTATGGAGGATATTAATTTGTTCTTCTGAAGACACAGAAGAACTGATTGCACCAAGACCATTCAAAAGCAGGTCTTTTTGGAACCAAAAAGAAACTTGAATAAAATCCTGACCTAAGCTAGTCTGGTGGGACCTCCTCAATGGCTCTTTTTTTGCAGATGAGAGCAAACCTCTTACATAGAGGCATATGACTGATTGGGTGGAATACAGTGCCATAGAAGACAGGAGGAGAGGACTTTCAAAACTAAAATGATATAACCTCTGGATATGATCCTTCTTATCTACTTGTCTCATGTGATGGTATACCGTGAATGTGGGTAGAGGGATATGCATCTCCTGACTGCCTCCAGAGTGGAGCAGTAGGGCAAACGTTCACGGATTCTCAGGACATCTGTCAGAAAAGTTCCTGCGGAAACCCTCATTCTACAGTCCAACATAGCCCCTGGGCTTAAGTCCGCTGAAGTGACTGCCTGTGTCTCAGCCATGTCTGCCAAAAAAGGAGTCATATTGACATCTGGAGTTTGAGAGAGATTGAGGCCCTTTTTGGTTCCTGTTAAAATAGTCACCGAAGGTTCTTGAATTTCACTCTACTGCAGAAAGAGTCTTGACGTCCTGCTCACTCTTCAGCATTCTTTCTCCATAGAGCCAAATAATGTAGTACCTTCAAAGGGAATGCTGGTGAAGGATGCTTTAAAGTTGTCAGCAAAATCTCAAATACAACCAAGCATGCAGCCTCATAACAATGCCTGCCCCAGCTGTTCTCGCAGCTTCAGTACGCACATGGATAGGTCAGTAATGTTTGGCCAGCACAAAGGTTTGAAGTTGCTTCTCTGACTCTGGAGAAATCTGATTCTTCAGAGTAAGTAATGTTTGTTGAGTGAGATTCTAAACAGATTTCATTATATAAGCAGTGTAGTTCATGGCCTGAATAGCAAAGAAGAGAAAAGCATACGCCCACCTCCTTGTTGGGTGGATGGATGGAAGAAGAGTCTTTAGACAGTTCTTTTTTAGTGGCTGACACAATAATTATAGAGTCAACAGGTGGAGGTTTGGACCCACGTAGGTTGTCTTTTGGGGGATGGAATATCTTGTCCAGTTTCCTTGGGACTGACTCACAAGTGTGAGTTTTCTGCTAAGACTTCCTCACTGTCAACTCAATTAACTTGTTGGTGGGAAGGTCCACCAGGGGCATAGAAGGGGACATTTTGCATGCCTCAAACAATATCGCCTCATCTTGAAAGGGAGGTTCAGTGGGCCAGGATCCCCACCACAGCACAAGTTCTAGGAAATCTCTGAAGGAAGGGGGATGTAGGGACACCTCTCTGTCCTCAGAGTCTGTACCTCCTTAAGTGACTGACTCAGATAAGTAGATCAGATGTTTCCCCTAACATGTCCTCTTTTTAGGTGGTTCAGGGGATGAGGCTCCTGATTCCTCAGAGGATTGTTTATGTGCTAGGGCAGAATATTTGGGGTCAACAGAAAATTCTGGATGCTTTTACAGAAGTCAGGAGAATGGAATGGAGGTCAAGTGGAAGAAATGCAGCTAGTGGAGCCTGTGAATCTGTCCTGTTTGGCAAAGCAACGATCTTCCCCAGCACCTGGAAAGCCACGCCAACCTCTAGTGAATCAGAGGCCATGCCACCTGTAGCTGTAACCAACTCCACCATGGAGAAGTGAGCTAAGGATGCTGAAAGGATCTGTGTCTCTACTTGATAGGCCAGCACCAAGGAGGGGATCTGACAAAAAGCAACAAAGGCAAACATGTCCAAAGCAACCAGTGGAGGCATCCACCCAATTCTCGGCCACAAGACTCTGGCATCAGATCCAACAAGGTTTGAACCAGGTGAATTGATCCAAGAACCCCACAGCCAATGAAATTTGTAGCAAGGGCTTCTGAGCCACAGGATCCGGAAGACAGTACAGTTCCAAAATGCCAGAGTCAAAGTTTGGACTGGAGAGGGTGCCTGGACAGAGGTGAAGTTAATGGATCCAACTGTCTTTGGAGATGATGGAGTCGGAATGACCCCCCAACTCAAACTAAGTCTTTGGGATAATCCAGATCAACTTCCAAAGTACTTCTGTAAGACCTGAAGGATTTTTGTGGAAAGGGTTGTGGAAAATCTTAGAGAGAGACAGTCAAACTCCCATTATGGGATCCATAGGAGGAGAAGTGTAAATAGGGTTCCACATGGCATGCTTCTCAATCCTTGGAGCATCAACAGCAGATGGCAGAACCAAAGAATAATTTGGTTGTTTTTTGTCTCACAGTCCTTGTATTTGGAAGGCTCATCACCTGACATTTTTCAGTATGTTCCTCCAGTCAACTAGCACCCTAGGTCCAATGGTCCAAAGACAGCACAGTAAGCACTCCGATGAGAAACACCCAGACATACAGTGCAAAGATCATGTATATTTTGACAGGGATCTTGTGTCTACACCTAGCAGACTTCTTAAAAATAGTGGATTTCTCCATAGTAAGAGTCAACAAACATCACAAACACTAAAACAAATTAGAATGGATACACAAACTATTTTCCTCTTATTAAACAAGTAACTCACTCTAAATATGTATTTTTAAAAATAGCAACAAGACATAAGCTAAAAAAGCTTATTCTTTGAGAGTTGATTATTCCTAGGAACACTAACTATCAAGGAAGAAAGGTGGGAAGGAAGAAAGAAAGACGGCAACAATGCCAGCAAGAAGAAAGGCTATACAGCAAATCTTACTTGAGAAAGAACTATGCAATGATAAATATCTGAAGTAAAGAACAGTTAACACTACTGATTATAAGCATTTTATACTACAAAAAGGCAATTTGAAAACCTAAAAAAGCAGAAATAAGAAGCATATAACTTATCTGTCCAGATTTATGGAAAGGGAAAATTTTGAAAGGCTCCAGGTTGGACCACTGAATTTGCCAGACTGGGTCGAGCAGTGGCTTGAGGACCCATATGTCAGATCGGACAGACTGGATGAAAAGGATCCTATGTTAAGTACCCTTAACAACTAGGAGTAGTCTCTGCAAAGATAACCAGGTAGTTGCACCGACGACTATATGTCGTCCTTTAGATGAGACATTAAACCAACACCCCATCTGCCTGAGTTGGTGGAAGCTCAGTTGGATGGAAAATAACCCACTACACCTATAAAAAAGTAGGGGTTCTTTAAAAATAAATTATGTAGAATACTATTTACAAATTTATATATTTACAATTGTATACAGTATACAAATTTCCATTCCTTTTTATTGTAATACAATATTTAATATTACTTTTTATTATGTTTAACATGTTAAACCTTCATCTTATTTGAATCCCACTCTTTTTTCCACAACTGCCATCTTAATTTTTCTAAAAATTACTGCTAGTTTTCATTTACCATTCAACATGATTTCATTTAGCCTTTCATTCCAAATAGTCTACACAACATAAATATTGTATCTGTTTTACTAACATATTCCTTATTTTTTATGTCTAAAACATCCATACATAATCATATCAATATTTATTTAATTTACCTTGTCTATATTAAAGAATTTTTTTTTACATAATTTTTCCCACAGTTTTGCATCTTTTATACATTGTAAGAAAACACATTGTGTAGTTTCTTCTTAACCACAATCTACAAATTCTTACACTGAACTTATTATATGGCATAATTCCCTTAACTGGTAATTTATTAATCAGTAATCTCAATAAAAAATCTTGACATTCTACTTGTTTATTACACCATGCTATTCTTATTCTTACACCTTTAAGTTTTTAATTCATTAATTCAGTCAACAGTTAACATAATAACATTGTATCATATTTTTTATAACACACATTCCTCTCATTTTCTGTGTTGTCAATTTTTACTTTCCATAAAATATTTTTTTCCTTGATAACATCTCATTATTTCATTTAAACATGCTTTTCCACTTTTGAATTTTTTAACATATATCAATGCTGCTTGTATTTGGACTTTAGTAACTGTATTGCCAGCTTTTCATTTGTATAATTTATCCAAAACAAAACTTTATACAAATTCAGAGCAGTAGCATAAACAATTGGGTTTATTAATCTTAAACTTCCATCTTCCTTGCCAAATGTATAAGACTCTTCTCTTCACTGGATTAAATTTTGAACCCATTATAAAAGAAAAAAAAAATACCTGTAGTATTTATTTTCATAGTTTATTGGCAACATATAGACACTAGCAAAATATGCAATCTTCCCCAGTATAACTGAATTAATCAAATAAATTTTATATTAAAAGACAGTTTGTATGTTTTCCAAAACAAAAAAGCTACATTATTTTCTCTAGTATCCCATTCCATTGTTCCTCACCTACATTTTTACCCCTAAATCTTATTCCTAATGCAGAGGTTTCTTTCACTGAGAAAAATACTCCTCCTATTTTTACTATATCACACAATCCTTTATTTTTCGTTATTTAAAGCCATGGCTATTATGTTTAAAAACTGATGTATATAACAAATAACTTCTTTCATCCAGACTTTGTTTTACATAATCAATATAAAATCATTGGCATAAGTAAACACAACTGGATTTTTTATACCATCAGTAGCACTGTAAGTAGCATCTCATGCATAAATTTATATCTCTAACACATTCATAATTAATGGAAATAATATACTACTCATAGGACACCCATGACTTATGCCATTATTTACATCTATTTATTTGCTTAACCATCCATTCACTAAAATTCTTACTTTATTTTTATTGTAAGCAAAATATACATTCTTAATTTTATAACTAATGGCATACTCTTCCATAATTGTCCAAAAAAATCATGCTGTACTATATCAAAAGCTTTATTTACATCTTGTATAATGATCTTGCTCTCATGACTCCTGTTTATGTCATCCACAATTTCCCTTACTATGAATAATAGCTCCTGACATTCATTTCCCTTTAAACTATATATTCTATTTCCATAATACTGTGCATTTACTATTCTCTTCTGAATTATTTACATAAAAAATCTTATTGTCTGTACTGTTTAATACTATAAGTCTCCAATTTTCAATTTTATTTTTATCTTTTTTTTCCCATGCAAATTTAAGTATACCACTGCATAAAGTCTTTATACATAAAACCTTAAAAAAATCTGTAGTATCCCTTGAAGGCTCAGAAAACTCAGTATGCAACTTATACTGGTCAAAAACAAACCAAGAAGAAACTTTGCAGTGTAGAGGGTGTGAAGTTCACTTCTTGAATTATGTTATGCACCTAGTTCACTAATAAAACTGAACTGCAAAATACATACTACAAAACAATAATAAAATAGAAAATAATAGGTAGTCCACAGGTGAGTTAAAATGGAATATATTTTACTGAAGCAAACAAGTGATCCTAGTTGAGTATAATGAAAAGCAACACAAACATTCATTATTTAGATATAACCAGGTCATTTGGAGCAAGGTAGTGGTTACAGAAGGTGGTTCTTTTAAGAGCAATAAAAGCATTAAACTCATTCCTTTAATAAAGTGTCCCTTCCCCCTCAACACCATAGTGTAATCTGAGAGTGTGCTACCTTAGAACTGGAACTAAAATTCTAGAGACAAATTAAAATATATACATAAGAACAGCTTATTAAGGCTAACATACTAACCCAAACTTTATTAATTAAGAAACTAACTTATTAATAAAATGACTAGCTGATCAACTAACAAAAAGATCTACCACTAGACATTTATCAGAATAAATATTTATACTTGTAAACTGAAACACTTTTAACAAAGATCGCTTTCGTACTAAATAAGTACTTCAAATAGAAATATCAAACATTGTAAATATTTTTCAGTGAAAATAACTAACATCGGTGCTGTTTTTTGATATTCTTGAATGCACTTTTACTCATTCAAACTAAGTACTTTCTTGGTTAGATGTCACAGTTGAACAGATCCCCAGGGCCTTAATGCTTTATTTTTAACATTTTTCACTGTATGTCCACCTTAACAATTATAGCTATCGTTTTCAGCCTACTTAGGTATTTACTTGTAGATATATACACATGTTCATTAATATTATGATATCATTTTTACACACAAACCTGATGAAGTATTTATTTGGTATGAAAGTGATCTTTGTTAAAAGTGTTTCAGTCTATAAGTATTAAAAAGAAGTTATGTACCTACCATAACGTTCCATGTTAGTTGTCTTCATCTCGCCTTCTTTCTTGCTGGTTGGGATCGGAGCCAATCCTCAGCTTCGACTCGGCCATCTTCTACAGCTCGAGAGCTGTTTACTGGCTCAAGGCTACCCCTTATCCCACGATGCCTAGCACCAGCTACCCAGATCTCGTTTGTAATAGCTAACCCCAGATATAGCCAGAGAATCAACCTGTCTAAACAAACAGGTTGAGCAAACCTGTCATACTCTCTCAGTCAGTGGAGGAAACAAACCAGAAAACACTCAGCCAGTGAAACCAAAACTCCTCTAGATCCAATAGGACAGGGGGACAGAGTGTGGGATGCAAGAAAGAAGGCGAGATGAAGACAACTAACATGGAACGTTATGGTAGGTACATAACTTCTTTATGTTAAGTTGTCTATCTCGCCTTCGTTCTTGCTGGTTGGGACAGCGTCCCTAGCACCTACAATCCTGGGCAGCTCATTGGAACAGACTCTTCAGAACAGTGGAACCAAAGTCAGCTCTGCTCCTGGAGACCATATCTAGCTTGTAATGAGAAATAAAGGTATGAGGATTTGCCCACATAGCAGCTGCACAGATATAATCCATGGGCAACCTAGATTGGAAGGCTACAGAGGTGGCCAAAGACCTAGTAGAAAGACCTTTTGGTTTGATAGGCAACTCTTTGTTTCTCAACTGATAAATAAAAGTAATAATGTGAGACAACCACCTGGATAAGGTCACTTTGGAAACTGGGAGACCTTGTTTGCCTAGGGCATAGGAAAGGAATAGTTGGTCCAATTTCCTTATATCCTTAGTCCTATGCAAGTAGAAACGCAATTGTCTATGGACGTCCAATTGGTGTAATTTGTATTCTGCCTTGTTGGTGTGGTTAGGGAAAAACACAGGAAGGTCTATAGATTGGTCTAAATTGTTTTCTGAGCAGACTTTCGGAAGGAACAAGGGATTAGTCCTCAGAGCAAGCCTGTTCTTATGAAAAACCAAGGATGGAGGACGAACACATAGTGCCTGAATTTCAGAGATGCGTCTGGCTGAAGTAATAGCTACCAGAAAAAGTGTTTTCCAAGATAGAAACTTAATGGAGCAGGATGCTGCAGGTTCAAAGGGGGGTATAATTAAGGAGGTTAGCACCAAATTAAGGTCCCAAGGAGGAGGGGGATCTCTCACTGGAGGTCTAAGGAGAGTAGTCCCTCTTAAAAAGGCTTTACAGAGCTTATGAGACATAATGTTTGAATTAGACAACCCAACATGAAAGTTAGAAATGGCCGCCAACTGAACCCTGATTGTAGCAGAAGCGGACCCCGAATGAAAAAGCTGGGCTAGGAACTCCAAACTTTCATGGACTGGGGATGAAAAAGGATCTACGTTCCTAGCCTCTGCCCAACAAGAAAAACATTTCCATTTGCTAGCATAAGTCTTTCTAGTTGTGGACTTGTGAGAGGAGACAATAATCTCACGCACGGCCGGGGAAATGCTGGGAAGCCTGGCTAAGGTTGGAAGTGGAGCAACCAAGCTGTGAGCTGGAGTGTTTGGAGGGACTGATGCAGTCCACCTGATTGATGAATCAGTAGGTCTGGAATCGGATCCAGAGTCCAGGGCTGATCGAGAAGGTAATGGTGCAGGAACGGAAACCATATCTGTCGAGGCCAGTAGGGGTGCAACCCAATGATATTGCTTTCTGTATGAGTTTTGGTATCAGAGGAAATGGAGGGAAGGCATAAAGAAGTCCCTGAGGCCAATTGTGGACTACAGCGTCTCTGGGTGTGTGACCTGGAAGTGGAAGAAGGGAGAAGTAGTTGCTGCATTTGCTGTTGAAGGGGGTGGCAAAAAGATCGCAGCAAGGCTGTCCCCATTTGCAGAAGATCAGATTCGCAACTACCTGATTCAGAGACCACTTGTGAGGCATGAGAGTAGCTCTGCTGAGCCTGTCCACTATGACGTTAGACCTCCCAGGGATGTGCTTCACAATCAGAAATCGTTGGGAAGAAATAGCCCACTGCCAGAGTCCGGGTGCTTTTCGACATAGGGGGTAGGACTTGGTTCCGCCCTGCATGTTGATGTACCACACCACTGACATGTTGTCCGTTTGAACTGCAATGGTCCCAGAAGGGAGAGAGTCTTGAAGAGCTTGCAACGCTAGGAGCACGGCTCTCACTTCTAGGACGTTTATATGCAGGTGGTACTCGTGAGACTGCCAAGTGCCTTGGACTGTCCTGCCCTGATAATGCCCCCCCCCACCCTATCAGGGAGGCGTTTGTGGTCATTGTGGCTACCGGAGGGGGCTGAATGAAAGGTCTGCCCTGAGTCACTAGTGGGGAGACCATCCACCAGGAAAGGTGCCTTTTGCATGCCTCTGTAATCATGATTGTGTGAGACATGGGCAGCTGTTGGAAAGACCACCGTGTGAACAGAAGCCACTGAAGGATCCTCATGTGAAAGCGGGCCAGTGGGATTACAAGAATGGCTGCTGCCATGGAACCCAGAATTTGAAGGATGAACCTGACTTGGATTTTTTTGCTTTGCATCAGAATTTGTACTTACTGATGAATTGTAGACACCCTGTCTGGTGGTAGCCTTGCGGACATGTTCCTTGTGTCTAAGTCTGCACCTATGTAGGTGATAGATTGACAGGGCAACAAGGCACATTTTTCAAAGTTTATTGCAATGCCTAACTGGGAGCAGATTGTGATTGTGTAGTCCCTGGCTTGAAGAAGTTGATGCCTGGTAGTAGCAGTGAGGAGCCAGTCGTCTAGATATGGAAACACCTGGAATCCTCGACGTCTCAGGTGAGCTGTGACCACTGCCATACATTTGGTGAACACCCTGGGGGCTGTGGTGAGACCAAAGGGCAGAGCTCTGAACTGGTAATGACTGGCTCCCAGCCAGAAGCGAAGGAATCTCCTGGACAGTCTGTTCATTTTGATGTGGTAGTACGCATCCTGAAGATCTATGGGGCACATCCAATTGTCCTGACCCAGAAAGGGTAGAATGGACTGTAGCGTGACCATCCGAAACTTTGTTCTTTGAACAGACTTGTTTAGTCTGCTGAGATCCAGAATCGGTCTCCAGTCCTCTGTCTTTTTTGGTACCAAAAAGAACCTTGAGTAAGTTCCAGATACATGTTGGTCTGCCGGGACTTCCTGGATGACTCTTTTTTTCTAGCAGTCTTGAAACTTCTATGACTGCTTGGTCCCTCAGATTGGGTGGAACATCTGGAAGGGATTTGCTCGATGGTAAGGGGGGTTGAGAGAAGGGAATTTTGTAACCTCCAGAAATAACTGACCGTACCCATCTGTCTTGTGTTAAATTTAGCCAGGCTTTTGGGTACAGTGAAAGTCTTCCCCCATCTGCCTCCAGAGGTGGGCAGCCAGGCAACCCTTCAGGGATGCTGAAAGGGCTTCTCACAGAAGGATTCTCTGTTGCCCTGGTTCTGCGGACCCCCTCGGCTATGAGGGCGGAGTCTATTGTTGTTATTTCCCCCTCTGCCCCTGAAAGAAAAATCACTACGCGTGTCAGGCGAGGCTCCCTGGGATTTTCAGAACCACATTTTACCACTCTTCTGACCCTTGGGGTATGGTCTTGAAGGAGTGGAAAAACAAACTCCCACGGCAGACTGAGTCTTGCCTTCTTGCTCACACCTAGTCAAAGTGTCTTTCACCTGTGGTCCAAAAAGAAAGGAACCATCAAAGGGGGTGCTGGTGAATGACACTCTAAAGGGTTCCGCAAAGTTACACAGCTGCATCCATGCATGTCTTCTAAGGGCCATGCTTGTACCTGCGGCTCTACTTGCACCATCGGCTGCATAAGAGATCAGCCTCATAGATGAGTTGACTACAGAATTAAGGGTTGCCAGCTGGGAAGCCACTTTAACTTGAGCCTCCTCAGCTGATTGATCTTGAAGGGTATCTCCAAGCTCTTTAAGGAGATCCCTCTGAAGCCGGGTAAAATGGCATAAGTAGTTCAGTGACCTCATAGAAAAGGTCGCTGAAGCAAACATTTGCTTCCCATATCTGTCCATGGTCCTAGACTCCTTGTTAGGAGGATGGACAGACGAAGAGGTTTCCGTTAACTCTTTTTTTTGGCTGCTGCTACCACCATGGCATCAACAGAAACACCTTTGGTAAGGAACTGCTTATCACGGGGTGCTGTGATGAACTTGCCAGGTCTCCTCGGAGTTGGTTCCACTGTATCCGGGGCTGATCAAGCCTTTCGAGCCACCACGGACATAAGTGGATCGAAAGGCGGAGAAACCCAGGAGGTGGAAGGTCGGGAACCGAACGCATCCAGGAATACAGACTCATCCTCGGTAGGGGCTAGGGGATTCCAGTTCCCCCTCTGCTTAAGAATTTCGAGGATGTCCAAAAAGGAACCATCTTCAGAGGGGGATCTCAGGGACCCTTCCGAATCATCTAAGTCTGTATCCGAAGGGACAGACTCAGGGGAGTCAATGTGCTTCCTCTTGCACTTCTTCTTACGAGGGGGCTCCTCTGAATGTTCAGGGGAGGCCTCGGAAGAAGAGGAAACACCCAATGGGGTGCCCTGGAGTGCCGGTTCCCCACGCTTGGGGTCTGGAGGAGGAGCAGAGGTTGGCACGGGCACTACAGGGGATGCAGCCAGTGGGGCCGCTAGTGGAGCTGACTCAGAGGCCAGCACACTCCTCATGACATCGAACGCACCCCTGCCATGATGCAGAGAAGGCTCCAGTTCCGAGGAAATCGGAATCCTTCTCCACACCAAGGGAGACGGCTCCGAGGCCGATGTAGGAGCTGAGCTCACCTGCGCCGAAGCTCCGAGAGGGAGAACCGGGTCGGACAAGGGTCCGATGCCACTCGCCCCCTCGGAGCCGACGAGAGCGCCCCGGTGCCCAGATCCCTCGATGGACAGCACCATCGAGGGAATCAGAGCTGACGACAGAACCGAAGGAGATAAAGTTATCGGTGCCGACGGTTCCACTACTCAAACCCCAACGAACTCCGGCTCCGAGCTCAATGGAGTCAGAGGAGGAACATCGACAGAAGTGGACGGAGCCGACACCTGTTGAGGAGGGCTGGACAACATTTTGGCAAGTGCCTGCGACTTTAGCAACCTACTGACTACTCTCTCCACATCGTAATCCGAGAGCCTAGAGGATCGAGAGGAGTGAGAAGATCTGTGACTGCGCTCGCTTTGCAGCAGGGGAGACCGAGGAGCCGAATGTATCAATTCCAGAGAAGGGGACCTCAGCCTCTTGTCGCTCCGCGAAGGCTCAGAAGTTTCTGATGGAGACGACGGGGAGATAGTCTTATCGGTTCCTGCCGGCACCGAAGTAGCAGGTAAAGACTGAACCAAAGACGGCTCCGAACTTGGAGCCGACGATTTGGTAGATTTAGGGGATTTCACAGGCTGAGTCTTGGCCGGTGAATCCTGGGGCTTTAAAAGGCCCCTAAGAATAAGCTTATTCTTATGCTCCTGCAGAACTCTTGGACTAAATGAATGGCAGATAGAACAAGAGTCCTGTAGGTGCACAGCGCCTAAACAATAGACGCAAGAAGTGTGCCCATCTGTCACCGACATTTTCTGACAGCATGAGTCACACTTCTTGAACCCAGACACCTTGGATTCTTTGGACATCCTGTAACAGAAAACTACAATAGCTACCAAGCAAATTAAATTAAGGAAAAAAACACAGTACAGTACAGACTAAAGCTAAAGTTTTTTTTTTTTTTTAAATAGGAAAGCCTCTAACTCAAACGGCTAGCCTATAAAGAAGATAGAAGGAATGCCTCTAACCTAAACGGCTAACCTGACAGGAATAAGGAGAAAAGGGGGGGAAGAACTCTCTAAATTAAACGAGTTCTAAAGGGACGGGAAGGAATACTACAAATACACACTTACCAACACAACAATTATATGACTAATAACTAACAGAAATCCCTAAGAAAAGGACTATTTCTAGTAAAGAAGTTCTATAAAGAAACTTTATACAAACCTGAGATAGAAAAACGACACCTCGCAGCTGAAGCGGCAAACAAGATCTGGGTAGCTAGCGCTAGGCATCATGGGATAAGGGGTAGCCTCGAGCCAGTAAACAGCTCTCGAGCTATAGAAGATGGCCGAGTCGGAGCCGAGGATCGGCTCCGATCCCAACCAGCAAGAACGAAGGCAAGACAGACAACATAACATTATTTATTCTGACAGATGTCTACTGGTAGATCTTTTTGTTAGTTGATTAGTTAGTCATTTTGTTAGTAAATTAGTTTCTTAATTTGGATAAGTAAGTTAGCCTTAACAAGCTGTTCTTATATATTTTAATTTGTCTCTAAGCTTTTTAGTTTCAGTTCTAAAATAGCACAGTCTCAGTTTAGATTATGGTGTTAAGGGGAAGGGGAACTTGGTTAAAAACATGAATTTAATGCTTTTATTGCTCTTAACAGAACCACCCTAATTATATATAAATGAATGTTTTTGATGCTTTTCATTATACTCAGCTAGGATCACTTGTGTGTTTCAATAAAGGATATTCTATTTTTAACTCATTTGTGGACTTCCTACTATTTTCTATTTTATTATTTTGTCGTACATATTTTACAGTTTATTATTATTAGTGAACTAAGTAGAAAACATAATTCAAGGAGTGAACTTCACACCCTCCACACTGCAAAGTTTCTTCTTGGTTTATACATAACACCTTCATTTAACCGCTCATTCACAACTTTTAAGAAATATTTTTTTTCTGCCAATCCATAAAATTCTTATAAAATTAGTATCCTGTTCCATCTGATCCACAAACCGACTTAAATTAACATGGTTAAGTACCTTATCTAATTCATTTCATACAAAAGAAATCTAATTTTCCAATTCTTTATTTTCTTGTTCTGTCAATTTTTTAACATGCCATTCTTTTGTATGCATTTTTTTCCTATTCTGAAAAATTTTCTTTATATAATTTACTCCTGAGATTTTCTTACTTCTCCTCTAACATCTTTCATTTCTCTCATTATACTACCATTCTCTTTAACTATACTACTCAAGTAAGCTAATACTTCTTTTATGCCTTGCAAAATATATTTGCTTAAATAGTAATTCTGTGACTTTCTCTTAATTGTTTTCCTAATTTCTCTGTTCCATTACATAATATTCCTTATCATTGCTTTCTAAATCATTTTAAAACAGTCATACACATTGTTATACCATTTATTTTCTGTGCTTTTCTTACATCTGACTGCCATTCTAAAAAAACATGTATTATATTTATAACACACTCTAGTGGAAATGTGATCTTTCCATAAAGTCATACTTATTTCTTTTCCAGTTTCATTCCATAAGTTCTCATGTATTCTTTTTATTCCTTTTCCCAATCTAATGTAGTCATTATTTTCTTATATTTGGCTAAGTGATCTGAAAAGCCTGTTATAACTGTTTCTCCCTTAGCTGTACCACCTTGTGATATAAGAAATAATCTACTTCAGTATTTTGTATCTCTCTCTCTCTCTCTATATATATATATATATATATATATATATATATATATATATATATATATATATATAGATAGACTTTTTTTCAATTATTTGACATTTGTTTACCAGGAAAGTCTGACTGGGTCAGAAAGTGTAATTTTCAGTGGAGTCTCAGGGAGAAAAGGTCCACAATTACAATACTTCAAAAATCAACTACAGATATTTTCAATCACAAAGTATCATGTTACACTGCAAGGCATAAGAGTGAAAAAATTATATTAATATATTTAAATAGATACCAGAACATGATTAAAGATAGTGAGATGAAATTTAGTGATGTCTTGGTATGACAGAGGTGTTCATATTATGGTTATAGAAGGAAGAAGGATGGAGGGAAGGAAATTATAAGCAGAGTGCGGTGTAGGGTGTCTTCAGGAAGCTTAGGTGAATAGGGAGAAAAGAGTTATAGGAAAGGTTTGCAGAGATGAATTAAATAAGATAAGGCAGTGAATAAGGTAGTGGGGAAAACAAAAGGAGTGGAGCTGGAGAGGATTGTGAAGAGTGATCTAAGTTGAAGGGGGTAAGTTAAGTATAGTGAGTAAATTCAGCCAGGATTGGCACATGAGCTGGTCCCAAGATTTTCTACGGTATTCTTTTAGGGAACATTTAAAGGTGGGTAGGTTAGAAATAGTTATGGTGATTAGAGGTAAGGAATTCCATTTTTTTGCTACCGAGTAGGAGTATAGGCTTTGTCCAGGGGATTTATTCAGTTTATTTATGGTGAGAAGCTGTTTGTCTTCTGATCTAAGAGTTTTTTTTGGAAACTACATGTTGATTAAAGGGGTAAGAGCTGGGCAGGCTAATGGTCTGTATATGACTTTATGTACTGTTATAAGTTGAATGTAGGAGAGGTGGAGGCGAGTTCCAGCCACCTAAGGTGTATGCAGAGCTTTACAGTGATGGGTAAAGGAGGATGAATTAGTAGCAAACTTGGCAATTTTGTTGTAGCAACTTTCGAATTTGTTTTTTACGGAAGATTGCAAATTTGTTAGAATTGGTGCTCCACAGAGTAGGAGGGTAGAAGGTAAGTTTTGGCTAGAGTAATTTTTGTGGCTGTGTTCAGAAAATTATTTCTGTACAGCATGCCTAGGTTTTGATGGGTTCTCTTGATATTGCTTTGGATGTGGAGGTCACATTTAAGATCATCTATTATAGCTCCTAATAGTTTGGTATGCTGGACTACCTCTATTTCAGTGCCATTTGCTGAAAAGATTTTGAAAGATGCTTTGTTAGGAAGCATGAGTTTTAGGGTAAAGAGGAGGAGTTTGTCTTTTTGGGGGGACTGAGTAAGAGCTGTGCCATTATAAGCCAGGTTTCAGTGGAGATGACAGCTTGTTGAGTAATTTCTTGGATGTGAGTTAAGGTGTTTGAAGAGCAGATGATAGTAGAGTCATCTGTATACTGAATCAAGGTGACTTCACTAGAAGATGAATGTAGCTTATTGATAAAAATATTGAATAGCAAAGGTCCAAGGATGGGTCCTTGTGGGACTCCTGTGGAGGTGGGAAGGCATGCGGAGATGGATCCTTGCCATTTTACAGCTTGTTGCCTGTTGGCAAGGTAGCTAGAGAACCACTAAAGAGATGGACATGCTAGACCCAGGATTGAGAAATTTACTGTGAGAGAGCATGTCAAAGGGTTTTGATAGTTCTAGAAATACTGCAGGTACAAGTTTATTAGAGTTGTGAGCTTTACTGACAGTGTCTGTAAATGATAGTATTGCAGTAGTGGTGCTGTCATCTGGGCAAAATTCATATTGCATATTGGTGATTAGCTTATTTTTTAAGAGAAAGTGAAGAAATAGCTGATGAATATATGTTTCAAGGATTTTAAAGAGGGAAGACAGGATGGCTATGGGATAGAAATTTGTAATGTTACTGGAATTACATCCTTTATTTAAGGGGTAATGTGTGCCATTTTCCACAAGTTAGGGACACAGGATACTGGACTGATCTATTAATAAGAATGCTGATGAGTATAGTATTGCATCTGCAGCTAGATTTAGGTATTCCAGGGGAAGGTTGTTAGCTGAAGAGGAACAAGGTTTTAGTTTATGTAAAAGCTTTTTTATGACAGTTATATAAACTGGTTGAAAGTTAAAGTGGGTGGGGTTGTCTGCCTGTGTACTGGAGATGCTGCTGACAGGCAAATTTTGTGAAGGAAATGTGCTAAGGTCTAAGGTAGGGGAAGTTGGCTGTGTGGAAGGGGATCTGTTAAGTAGGTCTGAGGTTAAGTTGGCTAGGCATTCTATGAAGTATGTATTGAAATAGGTACATGTTTAAAGAGGGGAGTGTCTGGGAATGGGCTGGGATTCTTTTGTACCTGGGCTGATGGAGATAATATGGAGGACCAGAATTTTGTTAGGGTTTGATTTTACTGCTATCTTGTAGCTAAGTATAATAAGACTTTTTATCTCTATTAATTTGTTTCTTGACTTGTTTTCATAGCTGTCTGAATAGTTGCCAGTTTTTATCATTTTTATTCTTTTGCCAGTTAATCCATGCTTTGTCTTTCATAACGGGTTTGCATTGATAGGTGAGCATTGGGGGTATGGCTGTTTTTAATTATTTTTATATGATGTGGCACTAAAGTGTTAAGAATATTTAGAAATGCTGCAGTGAAGTATTCAACTGAATCATTTATGTGGAGCCCTTTTAGGATGGACCAATTAGCTGCCTTCAGAGATTCAATGAAAGACTCCTTGGAGAATCTGAACAGATTACAGATTACAGTTCCTTTGTTAGTTGTGTAATACCCCTGTGGGTATAAGCTGGCAGGTGATCTCTTAGTGTATCAGGGAGGGTACCTGAGGAGGTAATATTAGATAGTTTGGTAACCAGAATCCAATCCAGGACAGACTGTTGGTAGTTATTTTTGCCATATCTTGTTGGTGTATTAATAAGTTGAGTGAATGCAAAGAGGTTCATGCTGTTGATCGTTGAATTTGCGGATGAAGACCGCCAGTCAATGTTAACATCACCCAGGAGGATAATTTCATTTGTGATTGTATCCGCTGTCCGGGATAGTAGGTTTTCAAGTACTGGAATATTCTGTCCTTGGAGAATGTATAGCACAGCAATGCATATGCTGTTGGCTCTATTAAGTTTTAGGAATAGTATCAGAATTTCTGCTTTTTCAAAAGTTGGGATTGTGCCTGTACAGGGAGTTACTGTAAGCATATTTAGAAAGATTATAACTATTCCATCTGCATTTTAGGTTTTCTATCGAGCCTAATATTATAAATGGGGGTAGTATTTCAGCATCTTTTATTTCAGGCTATGATACAGGCATGGAAATCTGTGGTTTTGTTGCATATGCTTCTAATGTTTAGAGTGACTATTTTTTAACTTTTAGGGTATATTTTATGGTTTGGGGTTTGATTGGGACCTGGGTTGAGGTGGATGTCACCACAATGATGTATGGTGGAGAAAGAAGGTTTGTTTGTTATGGCACTTTTAGCAGGGATGGGTAGAAGCATTACCTTAACATTGGGACTGGCACTTTTTTAGTATTTTGGGGTTACAACAGTGGAATGGAGTTATGGGAAATAATCTTGAAGAGCTTTTTGAGTAGCTAGTGGGAAGACGGTTGACAGGCGAGGATGAATTAATGGTTGGGGTGTGCTTATTTATTGCTACTACTGGTGATGGTGTCAGGAATGAGAGGAGTAGGATGAATAAGGTGATACAGGAAGGAAATAGAATACTTAGCATTGTAAAAATCTTGCAGTATGTTTAGGTGAGGTAATGAGCAGAGATAATAGTGTGGTGAACAGCTAGGTTTTGATGGGGATGGAGCAGAGTGAAATTTGAAAAGGAATTTGGAACAGAAGTGGGTGGAGATGGTGTAAAAAGAACAGTTTATGATTGGACAGAAAGTTACATACAGGATAGGAGGGTAAGCAGAGGAGGTGGAGTAAGTGAGGCATAACTGTAGATGTAGTGGGGATGGGTGAGAATTGTGGGTAAGGCAGGGGGCAGAGTGAAGCCTGAGCATAGCGAAGGCTGAATGAAGGGAAGCCTTCTAGATTATCAATGGGGGTGGTAAGCACTAGGTAGCCTATCTACCACAAAAGGAGTGGTTTCTGGCCCAGAAATTGTAGTTTATTGGCCATTTGGGCAGTTTTTCCATATCTTTCAACTTTCCAGTTTAAAAGCCTGGGTTTGTGCTGGTTTCCTACCTTTCCTGTAACTAGCCTAGTCCAGATACAGATTTGCTGTATCCAGGACTGTTTGTAAGCTTCTGAGCGGTGTCAGTCTACTCTTCAAATTTTTGCTTCAATCTACTAGTTCTCTCCTCTCCTGCACTTTTACTAGCTTATTAATCTAGCACTTTACCAGACTTCTTGTAGCAATTATTGTAGCACACAAAAGTGCTACCAGCACTAAACATTCTACAAGGTAACATCTCCAGTACTTATTATTAATACCCACCCCTCCAGGCATGTCTGATGGTCAGTTCCCTGTGCTTTCTCTTATTAACCTGGTGAACTTGGGCATCCTGAGGCAATGCAGCAACTGTCTCATGTACACTAACAACCCTCTCCTCTTACCTCCCAACACTCAGACTTGCGAGAGATGGATTTATACATCCAAATTGGAAGCCACACACTCTCCAGCCAAGACTGGAATAGCTGATCAAGAGGAGAAGGTCAACATTTGCACCACACCACATGGACCACAAAGCCCTCTAGAACACACTGGCACTGCATTTACATAAAAACACAAACTGCACACTCACCTTCACGGAGGTTCTCAATAAAAATCTACCCAAACAGCAGAGACCTCCAAGGCAGAAATGAACTCGGCCACCAAAACACAACACTAATCACGAGACACATAACTCTCCTAAACAGTGTGCCACTCAACCAAATCCCCTAAGGCAAAACAGCAAGCACAAGACAATAGTTATAGGTGACTCGATAGTGAAGCACACTGATGTCCCACTCACTAGGTTGAATACGGAGAAAGTAACAGTCAGCTGCCTGTCAGGGGCTAGGATCTGCCACATAAAACACGCACTCAGATCCCTCAACAGCAGGTACAAATATGACACTGTTACTGTACATGTGGGTGTAAATGACCTGAGACGTACCTCCCTGGACTGCATGAAAAGAGACATGGAGGAGCTCTCAGATTATGTAGCCCAGGCAGGTATGACCCTAGCCCTGAGCAGCATTCTACCATCACCTAGAATGATACCACACTACAAGCACAAAATGATTTATTTCAACAACTGGTTAAGTTTCTGGTGTCATTCTAAGGGGATCCAGTATCTGTTTGCCTGGGATGACATGATTGACAGACCTCGATGCTTTGTCAGAGATGGCTTGCATCTGTCACCCCTGGGCTTCTGCCAGAGATAGCCTGCATGTGTCAACCCTGGGCTTCTGGATACTGGCCAAGGCTCTTGCCACCCTTATTTAGGCGGTGTGCCAAAGACCAAATTACCATCATAACAGCTACAAATAAATGCAATCTAGGGTCATGCTGCTCAATGATAGAAGTCTAAATCTCAAAATGTACTCGCTTGAAGCACTCCTTAAAATAAAGAGCATCGACATCTGTGCTGTAACAGAGACCTGGTTCAAGGCAACAGAAAGCACCCCTGCACTATCAGGCTATAACTCATTCACACCTTTCAGCCTCAGAACTTGGATCGAAACTCCAAAGGCAGTGCCGTTTCCATATTCATAAAGGATGTGCACACCTCCAGACTGGTAGCACAACATAACACATCTGAGATACTTCAGGTGCAGCTAACATTGGGTAAGACACCAATTCTGGTCGTAGACTGCTATAGGTCCCCAACATTGTCCCAAGACTCACACTCCATGTTCCTAAGCATCCTGGAGAATATTAAGGTCCAAACTAACACTCTCATACTGGGCGACTTCAACTACCCCTCCATTAACTGGGAAAACTACTCATGTACCAATACACTTGCCCAACGTTTCCTGGAATTCATTAATTCCAATTCCCTGGACCAGCTCGTTCTTACCTCCACTAGCGGTAGCAAAATCCTTGACCTGGTCATTACTAACATGGGCGACTGCTGCTCTAGACCAATAGTCAACTCCTCCCTGGTTAGATCTGACCACAAACTAATCACCTTGGTAATCCACATCCCACCCCCCACCCCCTGCAGAGGTAACCACCATGAAAAACGTCTCCAAAGCTAACTTTGGGCTCCTAAAAACAGAGGTGGCTAACTTCACTGCACCCATGCAAACGGAGATCAGTTGCATGACCGTCAAATTATACACCAATGCACTCTATGAACACATACACAAATGCATGGATCTCACAATACCCAACAAAAGAAAAACGCTCTCCTCCAAAAAAAGGAAGCCAATCTGGTGGTCATCTGCCATAAACAAACTCAACAACAGAAGGAGGAAATTGATGCAGAATAAGGTGAAGTCCCAAGACTCAAAAACCTCCCTTATCAGCCTCAACAAAAAGTTGAGATACCACATCAAATCCACTAAAGCTAGTGATAAAAACAGAATTACAGCAGAGAGTAAAAAAAAACACAAGGCCTTCTATTGTTATGTAAAGAATCTCCATAGCAATACCCAGATTTGCTCTGAGCTACTGCACAATGGTAGTGGCCAACAGATATTGCCAATACAATGGCCGAAAGATTCAGTGCCAACTTTACCCCTCCCCCCAAGGGATCAATCACAACACCAGTAGATTGGCAGGCACCTAGTATTACTGCTGCACGGGTTAAAACAGCATTGTCCAAGGCCAAGAATACAGCTTCTATGGGACCTGACAGTATCCCTGGCTGTTTTCTACATGAACTACAGAGTGAACTGGCACCTCACCTGTGTGCCCTGTTCAATCACAGCCTCACCTCAGGCTTTGTCCCTACCGAATGGCGTACTGCTACAGTCATCCCTCTCCACAAAGGATGAGCGACTACAGACACTGGGAACTATCGCCCCATTAGCCTGAGGAGTCTGATATGCAAAACTATGGAATGCATCATCATGGACCTAATAAACAAGGATATAGGGAATCGTCAAACTCTGGGTCCTACATAGTTTTGGTTTTGTGAAGGGTAGATCATGCCTGCTCAACTTGGTCGACTTCTTTGAGTCAGTAACCAGAGCTGTGGATGAAGGTAAGGTGGTTCATAAAGCCTACCTTGATCTGGCCAAGGTCTTTGATACCATTCTCCACTCAGGAATCATAGAAAAATTTACTAAGCTAGGCATCAACTACTATATCATTAGGTGGGTTGCAAACTGGCTCACAGATGGAACCCACAGTGTGAAAGTAGCTGACTCCAAATCAAACTGCCGATCAGTCACGAGTGGAGTCCCACAGGGTTCGGTCCTGTGTCCTCTCCTGTTTGGTATCTACTTCTCTGAAGTCCAGGCCAACACGAAGGGACTCTGGCTGACAAAGTTCGCAGACGATTGCAAGTTGGGAGCTATTATTAACTCCCCAAGTGATGTTGACATCCTACAGAAAGGCCTCAATGAGACCAACGACTAGTGTCAGAACCATGGCCTTAAGCTCAAAGCCAAAAAAATGTGTCTTCATCCCCTTTGGGAAAAACTCAGTTCCCCTGAATTACCACATTGATGGTAGTCCACTGAACACAAAAGGCATTATAAGAGATCTGGGAACACAGGTTGACTGCAACCTCTCTTTTGACCACCACATTGCCACTGCGGTCAGAAAGTCCTTCTATGTGGTACATCTCATTACTAAGGGTTTTGCATCCAGGAAGAAAGCGGTCATTGTCTCCCTCTACTCTTCCCTCATTAGGCCAATCATTGAGTACAATGCCCCATTTGGCATGTACCTCACTAGACACCTGCAACAACTGGAGAAGCTGCAAAAGTACCTTACAAAGAGGATCCTAGGTCTTAAACACTTGTCCTATATGGACAGACTCAAAAATCTCCAACTATTCTCTGTCTCATATATCCTACTATGAGACGATCTCTGCTTGACTTACAAAGCCATGTCTGACCCAGCTCTGTTAGAAATGCTACATCTAAAGAAATCCCAAATCCCTCTGCACCACACGCTCCAGAGACCTCAGCCTCATTACCACAATCTACAGAACATGCTGGAGGGGCAGGTTCATAACCCAGAGACTGCCCATGCTATGGAATAGACTTCCCATACATGTCAAGCAGAGCACCTCACTGGCCCTCTTCAAGAGAAATCTTGATGAGTGGATGGGAAATAGAAAATTCACCCCAGGGATCACTCCAGTGGCTTTACTCGACAGAGGCACTGAGAACTAAGGTTGGGTGGCGCGATGCCAGGGTAATCCTATGGGGTAGGCTTGTAAAGGCTCCAGGGTCATTAGCCTAGTACACACCTGTGAAACAAATGTTGGGGTGTAGTCTATTACATTTGTTTTCCCTTTGTTCATTTTGTACCATGCTTTTAGGTCATGGTAACATATGAAATGTATAAACAACTTATCTAAATCCTTTTCCAGTTCCATGATATAAAGTAGAATATCTAATGCAAATACAGATATATTTTCCTGCTGACCATGACATTTACATTATTTTATACAGTAGTCTCATCCCTTTTCCTACTGGTTCTAAATACATAAAGAAAAGCAGCGGCAAAAGGGGCAACCTTACTTTGTTCCCTAGCCTACTCACTTTGCTGGATTAGCATTCCATTAACTTTCACACAGGCCACAGCTCCCTTATATATACACAGGATAAGGTCAATCTATTCCATGAGGAACTTACTAAACTGCATTATCTTTAAGAATACCCAATCCACTCTGTCAAATGCCTTCTTTGCATCTAGTCCCAAGATTAGTAATTCCTTGCCTTTTTATTTGGCCTCCTTATCATTAATGTTTTATTTATATTATTAAATGTTTGTCTCCTCTCAATGAAGCCAATGGTTTAGCTTTATAAGATATGACATCTCTGATAAACATTTTTGCAACTATTGCTGAGATTATGTTATAATAATGATTTAAAATAGAAACTGGTCTACAGGAGCCTGAATCTCTCAAATTCTCTCTCCTTGTATTTTATCACTACTGTTGCCTGCTGGCATGTCATGGGTAACTCCCCACCCTTAGCACTTCATTAAATAATTTATACCAAAGCTGTATTACTTCATCTTCCACCAGCTGCTACTAGAATTCCAGGTGATTTACCCACTGCTGCATCCCTTAAGGCTCCCTTTCTCTCTTCACATGTTATTTTCTTCATTATGTCCTGTGCCTCTTCCTCCCTTAGCGCTGATAACCACAAGCTAAGTACAGTTCATAGGCTCATAGATTAGTACTAGGCTAACTGCCCTTGTGGGTCATTTTAAGCATAGCTAATTACCCCATGTGAGAATCAAACCCTGCACCTTGTGTCCATAAGGTAAACACCTTAACCATTATGCCAAGTACACTACAATTCCTCCTTCCTCTTCCCCTTTTTCAATTCCCTAGCATACATTTCTTCATTGTATTTCCTCATTATATGTAACATCCCCATCTATGTTTTTATTTGCTCGCCTGTTAATGGATCTCTGAAAGTCAAAATTAATCTTTCTACCTTTTGCTGCATTAGTCTCTGGGCTAACAGTTTTGCAGTCTTGGGATTATGCTTGTAAAATAGTAGTGTTCTGCCTGACTCCCTAAATATTCTTCTACTTAACTTTTAGCACTGTTTAGTTCCTCAGTAATACTTTCACTATTCACTTTCTTTCTTCACTGCACCTCTTTTTATCTTCTGGAGCCCTTCTACATGTTTTTTACTCCTTTCCTCCCAGTACATCCTTGTTTTTAATGAAACCCACTCAATTAAGGCTCTCCTGCTTGTCCCAACATTTGGAGAGGCTATCACTCTTGCCTATAAGTTCTTTAATTATTTCATGAAACTTCTTCTTAATCACATTTGGGAGATGCAATTGGAATTGCAAGTGTCATTCTACCCTAATACAATTTAATTTTCTTGCTGTAGTTATGACTGGTGCATGATCCGATAATAAAATCAGGTATGTTATAAGACTTTACAATATAGATGCAAGCTCCTTTATGATGTAATATCTATCTGGTCTTGGCCATGTGCCATATCTGACAAAAAATAGGTATATTATTTTTCCTTGTTTAGTATTCTTGCTGCATCCTCAAACCCTAACAACCTGAAATAATTAAGTATCTTTCTTCCTTTTGTATGCTTTCCTACCTCAGCCCTCCCATTACATCTCCATATTTACAGGTTGTACTCCAATCTCCTGCCAACAACATTACATCTTATTGATAATCTCCTTCATCACATGTTTAATTTCTCCTAGATTTGTTTTAGGTGTTAAATACACATTTGTCAAGGTGATATGCAGACCTCACTAATAGCCTCGAATGATCACAAACCTGCCCTGTTTATCTTTCTTTTTCTCATTAACTGTCAAAGGAAACTCTTTCCTTATCATTGCTATAACACCTCCCCCTGCACTTCTCTTATCTATACTCTGACTTTTGATTAGGGTTAAATGTTCATTTGCTGTCCAATGTGTGTCCTGCAACATAATTATGTGGGCAGCATTTTTCCTTAAAAATATTAATACCTTTGATTTTTTTTTTATTCCCTTTCGCTAATATATTCACATTCCATGGTAGCATGTTCAGATTAAACATCTATACTTGTTGATCCAATTTATCTACACTCTTCCTTCCACCCTGGTTGGAAAGTAATGTTCCTTTACTGTCTTCTTTTTTCCCTTGTCTTATTTTTAATTTCTCACTTATTTCTTTCAAGTCATACCAATAGAGTCTAATCTCTTCTTCATTATTTTGCCCTTCACCACCTGCATTTTGTGTTTCCATCTTACGAAAAACAAAACTTTACCAATTCTGGACAAATTTACATTATTTAGTCCTTCTGGCTTAATTTGAATATCAGCTCTGCTTTGGTGATCCATCTTTCTGAATAGTTTTCTCATCTTTTTCTCCCTCTCTTCCCCCAGAATCTCACAATATCCCTTTTGTCCACTGCCACTTTCCTGTATAGGGTATAAGTCTTAAATTTTCTACTCTGTCTAATAAATTATCATCCTCTTTTCCTACCACTTTCTTCCTGCTTGACATCTTTTCTAAACTGCTGGTGTCTACTCACACAGTACTTTTCTTACTTTTAATCCATTAGTTTAATTTTTGTTTGGTTTATCCAGCAACTGATAAGCATAACACTGCATACTTTTTACTTCCTTATTTAGGCCACCCCTCTTCATACTTGGCATTTGCTAGATACTTCCTCTTTACTAACTTTGGTCATTAACTTCTTGCTTTCCAGTTTGTTCCTTGTTTGTCTCCAAGGTGACTCTGTATTACTTCAAAATATTTACCTCTGACTGGCTATGAGTGATTATTTTGACATTGTTCCTAATTTGATTTAAATGTGTACACATACTGCTTCCTTCTATTGATTACTCATTACATCTAGCTAAATGCAATTCATTTTATTTCTAAATTTAGGTTTTAAGTTATTCTCAGACTATCAGAATATTTTGATTTCTGTCTGCTGTCACTATGATTCCCAGCTACTGGGGTTTAAAGAAGCAGTGTATGAGAATAAGTATCAAGATTCCTTATTTAATTCAGGTTAGTAACACCATTTCCCACACTCCAACTTTAACTTAGTGCTTTTACTACTAACTTTGCATTCACATTAGGCAGATGAAAACTGACTCCTGTTCCTCTGATCCACTTTGATTTAAACAGCAAGGCATAAGCCGAACTCTAATATATTTTTACACCACAGACCCTGCATCATATAATTCATGTAAATAAACTTTGTCTTTTTTTTTTTTTAAGTTTTCACTTATTTGTCAATATATATTAAACCTGAGTCTCTTTAGACCACACATTTAACTCAAAGTTTAAGCTAGCTTTCAAACATTTAAGAAAATTATCCATCAGTCATAAGCGGGTCTATATTTTGTCATTGACTGATTAGTATGTTGAACACCGAAACGTCGATAGCTAAGGGTCAAAAACTGACAATGGCGAACAGCTAGTTAAGTGAATTCTTTCATCAGAAAAGAATTTGCTTGGCCATTATTGGGAGTTTGCCCTTTCTCCAATGTAGAGCGATCTCGGAGTTGGTATATTTAGTTAGGGGTGGGGTGGGGGATGAAGCCCCCCATTTTGTTATGGCTTGGAAGTTTGTGTTACTTTGGCATGGTCAAGTGAATTCTTTCCCGAAGAAAGAATTTGCTTAACTGGCTGTTTGACATTGTCAGTTTTCAACCCTTAGCTGTCGACATTTAGGCATTCGACAACTTAAGTGGTCGATGGTTTAATACAGACCCTCATAGGCTTACTATACATTTGTTATATATAGCAGGATAAAAATGTTCTGACTGTATACATAATTTTTACCTCTCCTTTTCACATGTCTCTGCCATCTGTGTAATCAATGACCATTGAATAACCATATTATACAGCTAAAGCAATGGTCCTACAGTCTTGTCCTTTGTTTATTCCTTCTCTAACTGCTTTTTAAATCATTACTGTTGTATTATTTCAAAGTCCTTTGACTGGCTTATATGGATTCGTACAGTAACTATCCTTGTGTTTTCCCTTACCATCTTCTGTTTGTCCATCATTTTCCTTTGGAATATGGGAAAGGGTTTCACTGGTCATCTTTCATAGCTTTTCTTTCCCTTTGCTATACCCACTGATTGACAACTATGCATGCTTTCTTCCTGGTGTGCCCATACTCTCCTATTATGGTGCTCGCTGCTATTAGTCCTCAAGTGCCTTGTCTGTTTCCCAGTATCTCTTCTTTCTGGCTACAAGTCTGAAACTTTACTAACACATCTCAGCTGGTTTGCTCACAATGAGTGTAATACCCTGTGAGCCCTTTCTATGTACATCATCTGGGATCAGAATAAGTGTCCATCCAATTATCAAGTTCCTCAAATATTCCTTGCAATTTGTAGTCTCAGCTGGCTCTGGCATAGCCATAAATCTGAGACTTGTCTTCCTGTTCAGTTATTTTCTGTAATAACTCTTCTTGGAATACCTCCTACATTACTTGCCCTTATCTAATCTCTGATTCTGACTGTTGGATATCACTTAGTTTGAACTACCTGAACAAAGTTTTCTCTATCTCCTCTATCTTTTACTGTTCTGTGCCACATATTCCACTAGTGAAGAACTGACTTTTTAATAATTTCTGTGTGTATTTGACTGATTGTGTCTTCCAGTATTATCTCATCTGCTGGTACCATAGTCTGGATCACTATTTCTTTTCCTTCCCTAGGGAGAAATGTTGTCGGTTGCAGGCACTTTATCTTATTTTAATGCAGATTTTGTTTTCACTCTATTGCTTTGTAGTTGACATAAGTGGAACACTCTGAAAATTATATACCCCCTTGTTGGTTCAGCAAGAATGTGTGCAGAGGTAATGGCCACAGTGACAGAGAAATCAGGCTCTTTAGCAGTGAACAACAAGGTTATCTGGGCCAAGACAGAGTCACTATTATATTGCTCTTGTCTTGTTTTGTTTTAAGAAAAGATTCTGAATTAAGGAAAAGGGAAAAATACATATCTCACAACCTGAATCTACTGAAAGGAGAAAGCTTTTATCTTCCAAAACATCTCAAGACAGATGAGAAAGCAGAAAATTATAAGTTGACTGCTGTGGTGAGTGGCTAATAGACCCACTTCTGGAAAACACCATTTGTGAAATTTAGTGAAACATTCTTGGATTTAGTTTCCATTCATGAGCCTATGGTCATTTTCCAACTCAAAGCATCTACTAGATAATTTTGTTAGGCGGAACCATGAGTTTCTAGTGGTTGCAGAGACTGGGATGCAGAGTCTACTCCCAAATTTTAAATTATCTGTTTGCAAAATCAAAAAGATCTGGGTACTCCTTGCCATTTTTTTATATAATATCGTTGTTATATTATCTGCATGGATTTGAATGTGACCTAGCTGAAAGCAGTCTTGAGAAGTTAGCAGGGCTTATATACTGCCTTAATCTCCTTTGAGTTGATATGATGGCGATTTCTCCTATCCTGACAAGAGGCCTTGTACAGGTACGTTGAAAAAGTAGCTCCAGAGCATTATTCAAATAATCTAGCATCAGAATTTGCAGTCTGGTTAGTGCAAGTAAGGTCATTCTTGTGGATATGTTCTCCATGTCTGCCACCACAGGAATTCCTTTTTTATATCATGTGTGATAACAATCAATATATCCACTGGGTTTGTAGACTAGCTCCAAATGTTTCTGAAAACTGCCAGGACAATACAAGAAGAAATGAATCCCAGTGCTCTCGAGAGACTAAATGTGACGGTTTGTCATTGAAAGACGTGTGGCAGGACTGACTGAATCTGTTTTCTTGTCTGGAACTGGAAACACTTTTATTAACACTGAATCTACAACTGCCCCTAGAAAATTTACTGACAGTGGCAAAGATCTGTTGCACTATGCTATTATAGTAAAATAGTGGAGCAAAGCAATGGTCTGACAGCTGGGTTTTGTTAACTGCATTTTTGTTTTTGTCACTGTCAAACAATTAGCCACATAGATGAAAACAGTTACGTTTGCTAAAGATATGCAAACACTGGATCGAAACATTTGGTAAATACCTAAGGGGCTGTGGATAGAGCAAATGACAGAAATGAAACCTAGAAAAGATAAAGAGGTATCTAGAATCTAAGATGTTCTTTTTATTAGAACATCTCAGTGGAATCTTTCATGTCTGCTATGGTCAGGTAACAGTCCTAATCTATGAAAACAAAGTCTTCAGGGAGCATCCTAAATGTCTTTGCACTGTTGAAAATGTTCAAACCTAAAACGTCTAGAACTGTTTGAAGTGGTGATCTTTACTGGAATCATAAGATGTGTAGAATAAAGACTTTTCCTCCGTTGCCTGGAAGGAAATCTGAAATGCTTTTTATGCCAGAAGCTAATCCATTAATTAAAGGCCTAGCTATACTTGGATAAGATGAAATGTGTGGGGTTAGCTGGCCTTTGGTTTCTGAACAACCACCCAGAGATGTTTATTTCATCTATTTGTCAGTGGTTACATGCTAAGTACAAAGAACTGTGAAAACCACCTTCTATGTTTACTGGGGAAGGAAGAGGAAAAAAAGAAGTTATGTCTTACCATAATGTTCCATCTGTGTTGTTCATCTTCTTTAATTCATCACTGATGGGTTCGGTTCTGAGCCCTCGGAACCAAGTTGGCCTATTACCAAGCTCGCGCCAGCCAAAAAAACTCTTGAGCTGTCTCTACCCAGAATGCCCTTCTCCCTGTTACCTCAGATAGAGTTTGCTAAGAAAGGAAGTAAATGCAAGGCCACTTCTATACAATTACCCTAGTGCACCACTCAGACCCAAACCATCCCCCAGGAGCCTTTGGAGGGGGAAGGAGGGTGGGAAGTGATGAACGAAAGAAGATGAACACAGATGGAATGTTATGGTAAGGCATAACTTCTTTATCTGATATTGTTAATCTTCTTTCCATTCATCACTGATGGGACAGAATCCCAAGCTACCTTGAGGTCCATGGGTGGCCCTTATGGAAGAACATTCCTGAGTATGAGTGAGCCAAAGGCAGCTCTCCCCATGGAGACCAGGTCCAATTTGCAATGACTGATAAAGAAGGTATGAGGCTTAGCCCAAGTAGCTGCTGTGCAGATGTCATCCATGGATGCCCTGGAATGGAATGTTACAGAAGTTGCCTTAGATCTAGTGGAATCGGCTTTAACTTTAGGCATGGATTCATTATGGAGGGAATAAGTGACACGTATGCATTCCCTTAGCCATTTTAATAATGTATCCTTGGAAACAGCCTCTCCCATTTTTGGTCCTGAAAAGAAGATAAAAAGCTGTTCAGATTTATGGATAGGTTTGGTCCTGTCTAGGTAAAACCTTAATTGTCTACGTACGTCTAAGGTGTGAAGGCAATACTCTCCTCTATTGAAAAAATTCAGAAAGAACACAGGTAGATCAATGAACTGGTTAATGGAGAATTTAGAAACCACTTTGGGAAGAAAGGATGGGTTCGTTCGAAGTGACACTCTGTCTTTGTGAAAGACCAGGTAGGGCTTCTTGATACACAATGCCTGCAGGTCCGAGACTCTCCTGGCAGAGGTAATGGCTACGAGGAACAAGGATTTCCAAGACAAAAACTTTAGGTCACAATTAGCCACAGGCTTAAAAGGCTTTTGAGTCACAGACTGGAGAACTAAAGTAAGATTCCATGGTACTACGGGCTGTCTAAGAGGAGGCCTGAGATGAGAGGTTCCTTTGAGGAAAGCCTTGCAAATGCGTAACGAAATAAGAGGGGTACCATCTATACCACTGTGGAAGTTGGAAATTGCCACTAGATGCACAGGAACTGTAGAGGCAGAAGCTCCGTTATCAAAAAACTTAGCCAAATACTTAAGTACTGCAGTACTGTAGCTGAATACGGGTCTAACATGCTCTCCTTGGACCAAATAGAAAACCTCTTCCAATTATCCTGGTATAGTCTTTTGGCAGATGGTTTGTGAGAGGCCAGAATAATGTCTCGAACAGGTGAGGAGAGGTTAGCCTGCCTGGAGACTAGCAGAAGTGGAGAAATCAAGCTGTGAGCTTGAGAGTGGAGAGGTTCGGGTGACTCAGCCCTTGGGGGGGAGTGATCAGATTTGGTACAGGTCCAGAATCCACAGCAAGAATACTAGGTGAGGCAGGAGAAAGGAGAACCAAACTTGTCGATGCCACAGTGGTGCTATGAGATTCACCTTGCATCTCAACTGAAGAGCTATCTTTAGAAATTGTGGGATCAGAGAAATGGGAGGATAGGCGTACAGAAGTCCCGTGGGCCAATTGTGGATCAGAGCGTCCCTTGGTGACTCCCCCTGTGGGGGAAGTAGGATGAAGTAGCTACTGCACTTGGTGTTTGATGGGGAGGTGAAAAGATTGCAGCAAGGCTGGCCCCAGTGGCTGAAGATTACAGACGCCACCTCGGGGTTGAGGGACCACTCGTGGGGCATGAGGATGCATCTGCTCAGTTTGTCTGTAATCACTTTGGAGCTCCCCAGGATGTGTGTTGCTATCAGGAGGAGGTTGGAAGCTATCACCCACTGCCAGATTCTCATGGCTTCTCAACAAAGCGGGTAGGACTTGGTTCCTCCTTGCTGGATGATGTACCAGACCACTGACATATTGTCTGATTAGATTGCAATTATCCCGGAGTGGAAAGCCGCATGGAATGCCTACAACGCTAACAGCATGCCCCACAGTTCTAGGGCACTGATGTGCAGGTAGGCCTCCGAGGTGGACCATGCGGCTTGGGCAGTCTTTCCCAGAAAATGGCCCCCCACCCGATCAGGGAAGCATCCGTGGTCAAAATGGCTGTGGGCTGGGAGGGTTGAAAAGGTCGGCTCCAAAGATCTTCATCTGGCCCATCCACCAAAGCAGGTCCTGCTTGCAAGAGCTGGTTATTCGAATCTTGTAATCCAGTGGATGACAGTTTGGGAACCATTGACACAGAAGGAGCCGTTGCAGGATTCGCATATGTAGCTTTGTTAGAGGCACTATTGGAATTGACGCAGCCATAGAACCCAGAGCTTGGAGAACTTGTCTTGCAGGGACTAATGTTTGAGAAAGAAGCACTCGGATTTGAAGCCTCAATCGGTGGAGCCTGTAAAGAGGGAGTGATACCAGATATGACTGAGTATTTAACACTGCTCCAATGAACTATTTGTTGTGTAGGGATAAGATTTGATTTTTCCCAATGTATCGTTATTCCCAACAATTTTGCCAGAGAAAGAGTATGTTGTAGGGCAGTTACCAGAAGATTCTTGGTGGGGGCGGTATGGAGCCAGTCATCTAGATATGGAAACACTCAGAATCCTTTTAGTCTCAAGTGAGCTGTTACAACTGCCATGCATTTCGTGAACACTCTGGGGACTGCAGAGAGAACAAACGGCAGAGCACAGAATTGGTAATGACTGGCTCCTAACCGGAAGCGAGGCAGACTCCTGGAGTATTTGTCCATCATGATGTGGTAATATGCATTCTAGAGATCTACAGAGCACATCAAATTGCCTTCTCTTAAAAAGGGAAGGATGGACTGAACCGTGACCATCTGGAATTTGATTTGGGTGACAGACTTGTTTAAGCTGCTGAGATCCAAAATGGATCTCCAGTCCCCTGTCTTTTTTTGGCACCAAAAAGAATTTCAATTAAAATCCGGATCCGCGCTGGTCTGGTGGGACTGGTTGGATGACTCTTTTTTGAGACAGCTTTACAATCTCTGAAGCTGCTGCTTCCCTTTGACTGGGTGGCAAGTCGGGAAGTGTAACCTCTGGTGCAACTTGATGCAGAGAAAAACGACCCCCAACTGCTTCCAGACGTAAGCCATAGGGCCATCCCTCAGGAGCGCTGATAACGCTGTCCAGAGAAAGAGTCCCTGGAGCCTTGGTTGCGAGGACCCCCTCTGCCTCTACAGGGGCATCTTCCAGAGTTGTTACCCCCTCTGCCTCTGGGAGTATCATCACCACGTGTGGTACAGAAGGGACCCCGAGATTTCTGATGCCATATTTTCCCACTCCTCTGATTCCTAGAGAAGGTGCATTGAGGGCTGGAAAATTGTAGGCCTATGGCAGACAGGGTTTTTCTATCTTGCTCACACCTGGCTAGCATGTCCTTCACTTTGGAGCTAAAGAGAGATGAAGCTTCGATGGAAGCATTCAAAAAGGAAGACGTGAAGGGATCTGTGAGGTCACAGATGTGCATCCAGGCATGACGTCTCATAATGCCTGAACCCACTGCTCTAGCCGCCCCTTCGTTCATGTGTGAGAGCAACCTCATGGACGAGTTGGATATTGATTCCAGGGCTGCTAGCTGTGAGGCTACTTTGTCCCTGACCTCGTCCGACAACTGTCCTGCAACTGTCACAAAGAGTTCAGATATTAGATCCCTCTGGAGCCTCGTAAAGTGTGCCAAATAATTCAGGGACCATATAGCAAAGGTCCCTGATGCAAAAACATGCTTCCAGAGTCTGTCCACCACCCAAGACTCTCTGTTGGGTGGGGAGACAGCGGGACTTTCCTCAGCCAAGTCCTTTTTCATGGCTACTGCCACCACCATAGCATCAACTGGTAACCCTTTGGACCAGTGCGGATTCTCAGCAGGAGGGGACAGAATTTTGTCTGGTCTCCGGGAAATCAACTTAATAGAATCAGGATTCTTCCATGAGTGCTGCACCATAAGCTGGATGCATTTTTTCAGCAGGCAGGGTCACCCAAGAGGTATATGGCTGGGGATGAAAATCCTGCAGGAACATGGACTCCTCAGACGAAGGGTTTGAGGGCTTCCAATCACCTCTCTGTTTTAACATTTCCAGGATGTATTCGAAGGAGACATCATCAGGAGGTGACCTGTGGGGACCCTTCACTATCATCGTAATCCATGTCTTCCGTTAAAGACTCCCCAGGCGAGTCCACATGCTTCCTCCTGCACGTCTTCTTTTGAGGGGGTTCCTCAGTGGGGGTTTCTGAGTAGGGCTCAGAAGAGTGGGTACCCTGAACAGGGGTGTCCTATGGCTTCTCTGCCTGGTGTCCCAGGGGAGTGGTCTGTGATAGCTGCAGCTCAGGGGGCGAAAACTGGGATTCTGACATCGTAGGAGTGCCACCAGAAGCAAGAGCCCTCCCCACCGTGCAGAAGGCAGGCCTGCATGAAGAGGGATGGGAGCCAGGAACTGAGAAAGACAACCTATGGGACCGGGGTCACACCCTGCTCCGACGAACCCACCCCCACTGGTGGAGCCTCAAGCAAGATTGGCACGGATGCAGCCATCGGCGCCAAACACGGAACCGAGGAGAAAGACAACACCGTATCCCGGGCTGATGTGCCCATCCCCCAATCCCCAGATTGAAGAAGGGCTGGTTCAGTGGGACCCGAAGACCAAAGGGACAAACTCGGACCTGGAGTGAGGTGCGCTGTAGGCACCAAGGTGGTAGGTTCCAAGAAGGAAGCCAGAACAGAAGGCTTCGGAACCCAGATGGTCGAAGGAGTAGTGTAAGATGGAGTCTGTGGATAAGGCAACCCAAGTCCAGCAGGTGGATGGTTTTAGAAAGGGATGGAATCCCCCTAGCTACTAACAGCTGGTCCACAAGACACACCACGTCATGTTCCGAAAGGCTCTCAGTGGATCTAGTGGATACTCCAGATGGGAAGTCAGGGCGTTCGAAAAATGGGCTATACGCTTGGCCCAGAGGCAGTTCTACTGAGGGAGAGTATAGGGTCCGTGGTGCAATGTCTGCTGGAACCAAAGCCTCTAGTTCCGAGACCGGAAGCAAAGGGCTCAAATCCAGTGAGGTTGGTACAACACTCGTGCCTTGGTAGCACTCAGTCGTCGAAACAGTCTTTTCAAAATGGAAATTGAAGTCGGTGTACCCTGAGCTGCAGTAGCTACAGGTGCCAAAGTCGAAATAGGCATAGTAAGATCTATAATTGGTGCCGGAGGCAGGGTCTGTGCCAATACAGGCGTCGGTGTCAAAGGTTTTGAGATGGTCGGAGCCGAGGAAGGCGGAGCCGAAGAGGCAGATTTATGCTCCACCGATAACTTTGGGACTTTAGATTTCCCATGTTTGCTCTGATCACCCGATGGTGAAGAAGGAACAGAATGGGATCTCTTTTTGTCCACAGAAGGAGGGGTTGAGACCTCCATTGCAGAAATGGCCATTGAGAAGGGAGACTTGAGTAACCCCTTCAGAATGAGTTTATTTTTGCGCTCATTAACAGTGTGTTGACTGAAACTTTGGCAAATATCACATGGAGGCTGCACGGAAAGGTGGGCCACTCCCAAACAGTATACACAGTCATCATGCAAGTCACTGTTAGGTAACTTGCCCTTACAAGAAGTACAATGCTTAAAGCTAGAGGTACCTTTCTTATCCACCATTTTAATAGAAAGGACACCACAACTAATTGTATAATCCAACAATAATGAAGTCACTCGGTTCAAAAAACATGAAATCACAAGAAAAAATACCAATATTACAACACACTGTATATGTGAAGAAAGGGAAACACCAGAATAGAAATAAAAGGCTAACAGGTTAGGCAAGAGAAAGCAATACCAGCTAGGGTACTGAAGAAATACCACAAGGGTAAGGGAAAAAGATTGTACTAACAATGGTACTTAAGTTTACCAATGGTAACAATGGGTAGGGAGGACAATATACGGTTAGATAGAAGAGGATACTCTAGAAATACAAAGGTTTAGTAAAATATGAAGATATCCAAAACCTTTACACAAATATCAAAAAAGATTTTACTTAGCTGAGAGCTTGGTTGAAATGCGGCTTTACAACTATGCATCAAATGAGATCTGAGGTAACAGGGAGAAGGGCATTCTAGGTAGAGACTTAGCTCGAGGGTTTTTTGGCTGGCGTGAGCTTGGTAATAGGCTGACTTGGTTCCGAGGTGTTGGAACCGAACCCATCAGTGATGAATGGAAAGAAGATTAACAACATCAGATCAGAAGGTAGTAGTCATTTTGATGGGAACTGCTTCTGTTGATAAAAGTCCTACGGAGCTTCTTTCCTTTAAAATGATTTCTTATTTGTAGTGAAAGCCTTTTGAAACTTAGGTGCAAGCAATACATGATTTTCCTTTAATGAGGACTTTATTTTTGCCTTTCATTTTGAAATCAACTATGTTATCTGCTGGCTGACAAAACAAAAAACTGTGAGTTGCAGAAGCTAAATCTTGAGCAACATGTAAGACTATGTTCTTCCCAAAACTAGCTATCAAAAAACTGTCCAAAACTTCCCTTGACATGGCAGTTCTTGCTGCAGCATCGATACAATCATAAGCACTTTTATAGTTTTATTTTCTGAGTGATGTTGCTATTATGAACAGACTGTAGATTTGCTTGAATATGTTTTAAAAATAGAACTACGATAAGAATCAACCAAACAGTTTAACACAATAACCTTTAAGGTAATAAATGTAGAAACCTTTTCATTTATCTAGTAATGGAAAAAAGGGTGGAAAAGGAATATTTTTTCTACGTTGTTACAATCATGATACAAAGGCAGTTATAAGAACAACCTTATAAGCATTATGTACACCCTTAGCCACCTAAATAAGAATTATATAACTTAGCCATTTTGTGCTAGCAACTGAATCAGGGCATCAAATCTTACGACTTTAAAACATCATAAAAATTTGAGTAGAGAATAGGAACTGCCCAATTAACATCTGAAAACCTCATCAGCTCTTTCTGCTTATTTTCCTAAAAAACAGAAATTAACTACAGGACAACCAAAAATTCTCCCAAGAAAGTTATTGTCTTCATAAAAGAAATGTATATACTCTGGTGGACAGCCTAAAGAATGTGAAGTTGTTTCATTATTTGAATCCTGTGAGGGAGGAGAAAATCTGCCCAATATTGAAATACCACACTTTATTAAATAAATTATAAGTTTTCCTTTTCTTCTCGAATCTCTGCAGGTACCTGCAACGATATACATCCAAGTGTTCTACAAAGACTGATGTCATCAGTACAACGATGCAACTACAGGTCTCTGATTTTTTCAGAGCTATTCTCCACACAAGGCTTAAATACTGCTTTGCTTGTATTCTAAAGCTGAACAAAAGTTACAATGAGAGTGGGGCTAACATGCAGCAACAGGAAACACAGTTTTGTGAAAACACTCTAGACATGCAAAGTTCATTCTCATCTAAAAAAACTTGTGATCCAATGTGGTGAAAGGATAAACCATTGTGGGCCATGATGAAGATGCTGCAAAGCTCTGGTGCTTTAGAATATGATGCCATGCCCCTCTTTTAACTGTAATGAAAGAGAAGTAATGTTTTTTTGTTCTTCATGTAGTCTTTTTTTGATTAATTCCCTTTTCATAGAGTTTGCCACCTTATTTTTCACTTTTTTTGTTTTCAGACTTACTAAATTCTATTCTTGAAAACATGGGAGTTAAAACAGAAAGAAACAATTTTTTATGGTAAAAAATGGACTATAGCCTATCACAACCACAATCAAATATTATAATGGTACTCTGCTTAAAAGTTCTGA